>NW_026652282.1:81274785-81298659 GCF_009828535.3 Hylobates moloch | reverse complement strand
AGATTTTGCTGAAGTTGCTTATCAGCTTGAGGAGATTTTGGGCTGAGGTGATGGGGTTTTCTAGATATACAATCATGTCATCTGCAAACAGGGACAATTTGACTTCCTCTTTTCCTAATTGAATACCCTTTATTTCCTTCTCCTGCCTGATTGCCCTGGCCAGAACTTCCAACACTATGTTGAATAGGAGTGGTGAGAGAGGGCATCCCTGTCTTGTGCCAGTTTTCAAAGGGAATGCTTCCAGTTTTTGCCCATTCAGTATGATATTGGCTGTGGGTTTGTCATAGATACCTCTTATTATTTTGAGATACGTCCCATCAATACCTAATTTACTGAGAGTTTTTAGCATGAAGGGTTGTTGAATTTTGTCAAAGGCCTTTTCTGCATCTATTGAGATAATCATGTGGTTTTTGTCTTTGGTTCTGTTTATATGCTGGATTACATTTATTGATTTGTGTATGTTGAACCAGCCTTGCATCCCAGGGATGAAGCCCACTTGATCATGGTGGATAAGCTTTTTGATGTGCTGCTGGATTTGGTTTGCCAGTATTTTATCAAGACTCTAATATCTAAAAGAGATAAAAATATAGCTTTTATAGCGATATGGAGCCTCCCAGAGAAATTGCTGAAAATCAGGATTTTTATGTAAGATTTCTTGATTAATTTGTCACTAATTTTAAGAGAATTTTGATACTTCATAGAACAAACAAAACATATTTCAGGCCATATTTAACTACTGGTGTGCAGTGTCTAGTTTTTAGCATCAATGCTAAGTCATTTTTAGACTGGTCAACCGTAGATAATTTTATTTCTGATATTTTCCATTGCCAATTCATTCTTAAAATATATAACATTTAGATTTTTAAAATTATAAGACAAAGTCCTAGAATAAATGCTTCTATTACTGGCCACATATTTGCATTTGGGTTGTTGAAAATCTTTACTTATATTAAAAGCTATCTGATTTACCAAATTAAATCTTACCATGTGCTTTTTTAATACCAAAAACAAATTATATAATACTTATGCTCCAAATTTCACAGTTCTAATTAGCAACTTGCTTTAAGATTTTGAATTTTTTTGATAAATAAGGTATAATTTTTATGAAATGACTTAGAGGCTAATATTATTCCCCCTTACTTCCCTCATACGCATCTGCAGACAAACACATAGTCACTCACGGTAGCAGTAGTACTCCATCAAATAATTCTAGTTTTCTCTATTTAAAAACTATCTTTCCTTTCAGGAATATACACTTTCAAATTCAACTGGAGAATAAAATTATATTTTGATAATTTATAGAGAATACAATAAACTTGCTTCTTTATAAGCAAGATATGAAAAATTATTGAACATTTATATGGTTCATACTTTAACAGTTTTTTTCCTATTATGGTGTTTGTTAGTTTCCTTTCTTTATTTACTCTAACAAGGCATATTCAATTTTCTCTCCTGCTCAAAAGAAAATACACATCATTGTGATTACTTGAAACATAATAGAGTAATTAGATAGAAAAGGTGCACAGAATTTTTATAGAGTTCTCACTTGGTCATGTGAACATGTTCAAGGTTTCTTTGCATTGGCCAAATGCCAACCACTGCAGCAGCATCTGTTACTAACCAGGTTTATCTATTCTTTGAATTCAAATTGCATAACAGAACAATTATGTAGGATTTTTGGCAAATAATTTTTTTTTCTACTGGACAGGAAACAGTACTAAACATGTCAAAATAACAATTTAGGTAAGAAAGATATAATTTAAAACAGAATGCAAAGCTTTTGATCTATATTCTTTGCATTTTTGAATTAAGTTAAAAGGATGGAAATGATGAAATTGTGCACAGTTCTCAGCATGTCATAGCTAGCACGGCATGTTTGAAATGTGATCTTTGTTTCAGCTTGGCCACCCAGAGAAGTAGACATGAAAAAGAGATGTCTTTATATAGTGTATGCTTTTTAACAGAGACACCTCCAGACAAAGGCTTTTGCACACAAATCCATGAAAGGGTTTGTATTCCAATGATTTAGCTTTGCTTTGCATTTGTGTTTGGGGTCACAAAATAGGGTAAGGTACCTAGGTCCTGTCAGAAGCTTGAGAGAATTGAAGGAATTGGTTTGCTCAGATATAACACCCATAGTCTTTTATTCCCATTTATACCGTTTTGCATTCCTACCAGCAATGAATAAGAATATATTCAAAAATATAACAAGCAAAATTATTTGTTTTAAAAAAGAAAATAATTTTGATTTGCAGTTGTGATGGCAACCTCCAAATCTGCAAATTAGTAACAGATTTTTCACCCCCACTTAGAACTCTATATTCCTTTCTGCAATTTCTTGTGTGTACATTTCTTCAATATTCTTGGAAGCAGAGTTAACATACCTCAGAAAATGCAGCTTGTCTTTTTGCAGTAATGGGAAAAGAAAACTAGATGTATGGACTGTTATTCTGAGCCTTCACTGTGTTATCTTTGCTAAAGTAATGACACATGCTTAGGTCCTAAAACACATTCAATTTTATGGGAACCATCCCCAAACCAAATTATTAAGATAAAATGTGAATTTGTCAAAATACTCATAATTGTTCCTAGACTGCAGCAAGAAACCCTCTATGACCTGAGCCAATCGTAATACAAAAAAAAGAAGTATGCTAGTTTTGCATGAAATTCAGGATTGTCTAAATCACATCTTTGGTTTAATGCCGTTATGCAAATCCACTGGGATGCTATTAAAAGTACAGATTTCCAAGCCTTATCCCAGACCTACTAAATCAGAGTATCCAAGGAAGGGATCTGAACTTTTAAATTTTTGAGCAAGATGTTTCAGAAACACTGTTACAGCACAAATGAGATTGTGCCATGAAAAGACTGCGTGATATTGGAGGGGGAGAAGTATGCAACTCATTGTCCCAGCCAGGACACTGACAGAGAAAAGGGGCACTATTAAAAATTATGCCAGAGAAACAGGTATAAATGGGATTGTTCTGGGCAAAATGGGATCATTTTTCAATCTAATATTACCTTCACAGTTGTGTATTACTCTTTTAAAAATAAACTTTATTTTTTAGCGCAGTTTTAGGTTCAAAACAAAATTGACTGGGAAGTACAAAGAGTTCCCATAGACCCATGTCCCCACACATGTTCAACCTCCCTATCAGCAGTTCTCATTAGAGTAGTACATTTGTTACAACTGATGGACCTACACTGACTTATCTGTATCACCCAAAGTCCATAGTTTACATTAGGTTTCACTCTTGGTGTTATACATTCTATGGGTTTGGACATAATGACAATGTCCACCATTATAGTATATATAAAAAATCCTCTGTATACCACTCATTCATTTCTCCCTTTTCCCTAACCCTTGAAATCACTAATCTTTTTACTGTTTCTATAGTTTTGCCTTTTCCAGAATGTCATATAATTGAAACCATAAGCATGTAGTCTTTTCAGAATGTCTCCTTTCACTTAGCAATATGCATTTAAGTTTGTTCTGTGTGTTTTTATGGCTTGATCATTCACATCTTTTTAGCACTGAGTAATATTCTATTGTCTAGATGTACCACAGTTTATTTATCAATTTACCAGCTGAAGGGCATTTTGGTTGCTTCCAAATTCTAGAAATTATGAAGAAAGCTGCTATAAACATCCATGTATAGGTTTTTTTGTGGACATAAGTTATCATTTCATGTGGGTAAATTGCAAGAAGCATGATTGCTGGATTGTATGGTAAGGGGACGTTTAGTTTTGTAAGAAACTGCTAAACTGTCTTCCAAAGTGACTGCACCATTGTGTATTCCTACCAGCAATGAATAAGAATTCCTGCTGCTTCACATCCTCATCAGTTTTTGGTGTTGTCAGTGTTATGGATTTTGGCCATTCTAATAAGTGTGTAGTGGTGTCTCATTGTTTCAATTTGTATTTCCCTAATGACATATGATATTGAATATCTTTACATATGCTTACTTACCATTTGTATATTTTCTTTAATGAGATGTCTGTTCAAACCTTTTGCCTATTTTTTAATCAGGTTGTTGAACAATTTCATTATTGTTGAGTTTTAAGGATTCTTTGCATATTTTGGATAACAATCCTTTATCAGATTTTTTTTACAAATATTTTCTCACAGTCTGTGGCTTGTCTTCTCATTCTTTTGATACTGTCTTTCATAGAGCAGAAGTTTTTAATTTAAATTTTTCTAGTTTTCTAAAGTGGAAGCCTAGGTTATTAATTTTAATTATTCTCCTTTTCTAATAGAGGCATGCAATGCTATCTATTTCCCTCTAAGTACTGCTTTTGCCATACCTCACAAATGTTGGTAAGTTTTATTTTTAGTTTTCATTTAGTTCAGATGACTTTTAAATATATCTTGAGATTTCTCCTTTGAACAATGTCTTTTTTATAAGTATGTTGTCTACAAATATTTTTGAATTTTCTTGCTTTTTTTTTTTTTGGTAATCGATTTTTAGGTAAATTCCATTGTGTAGGAGTTCCCTATGACTGCGTCCTTCTGGAGTTTTTAATTCTCAGACTTGTCCACACTGAGTCTCAAGCAATTCATCAATTACAGTTCAGGTTTTCCTACCCAGGCATTGGCTCCTGAGGAGATTTCTGCTGATGGATTTTCCTCTGTTAAATTATTATTGTCTATATCTGTTTGTCTGTCTTTCCAATTTTGGGGGCACCAGGTTTGCTCTGTGACCTCACTTCTCTGAAGGATCTAAGAAGAGTTGTTCATTTATTAGTTTGTTCATTCTTTTTACTTGTTGTTAGAATGGCATGGCTACTGGAATGGCGACTTCTAAGTTCCTTACATGCCAGACCAGAAACCGGAAGTCTGGATGTTACTTTTTGTTTTCATTTTCAAAGAACTTCCAAACAGAATCTTTTGTTTGATCCATTCGGCAGTGATACTGAATTGAGCTAAATATTGTAGCTAGCACTTAGCATCCAAGCAAAGAAAACTCACCAGAATGCATAGATTATGTGCTTACACAGTGAAGGTTAGCTCCTGAAAGTATAGAATAGGGTGCTTTCAACTTCAGCATGATAGCTTTTATGGCAAAACCTCTTGCAGTCTCCAGAGGTTTTGCAAATGATCCACAGGTATAGATGGTTTGAGGAAACAGATGGGTTTTTGAACATTTGTGTGCAAATTGAATTTTTTTAATTGAATCTGATTTAGAATTCATTTTAGCAGAGCTATATATTTAAAGTAGCCCTTTGGTGAATTCTTTTGTGAAATGAATAATTACTCCCTAATTTATCTTGTTTGAAAATGCAAAGTTTTATATGTGGCACTTTCTTAAAGTTAAGTACAATTCTAGGCCTGTGTAGGAAGCCTAGTATACTCGTGGCTCTTGGTAACAATATAGCTCATTTTTCTATAACATAAGAATATGCTGAGTATAAATAACTGAATATATCTTATATGCAGTGTTATGTTTGGAAACAGAAGTGGCCTAGAATTATGGGCTTGAAGAATAATAGCAATTTGAAGGAGTCTAAATAAACTGAGTGTTCAGTCAGCATTGACTAACTTAATGTTAATAATACAGATTGAAATGACACTGCACTAATTATTCTGATTCTACAGGTCATTAGAGCTATATATATAGGGCCCAGGGATGTGAATTTTTGGCAAACATTCTGCACTGTCTAATATGGTAGTCACTAACTACTTGTGGCTATTTAAATTTAAGTTAATTAAAATTAAATTATATTTCTCTATGGCATTAGTCACATTTCAAGTGCTCAGTAGCCACATGTGGCTAGTGGGTACTATACTAGATAGCACAGATTATAATGTGTTTCCATCATCTTGGAATGTTCTATTCAACAACAATGTAGTGATTTTAATAACAGGCAATATTGGGAAACAACAGTTTAATTACAAAAGGACCCTTCTCAGAGACAGGGCCTTGAAGCCCTGGTTGTAGGCCCCACCAGAAGTAACTTTCTGTAATATTAGTTTCTTTGTTGCTATAGGCGCCATAGAGAGCCACTGTGCTGAGAAGTAAAAAGTCTTCTCTCTCTGTGTTAACCTTTATCATATAAATAATAACTTCATGCTTCTGCCTTATAGGTATGACTTCAAATGAAAAGAGGGGTTTTCATTGACCACAAATGAAAATCAGTTTTATTACTTTAGAAGCACACCTCAAAGACTGCATAAGCAACTGTGTACTTTCTGTAGAGGGTGCAAATAGAATTGATAAATTCCAAGTCAAGTAATAAATTTCAGCTGGTGATATTTTCCTAGGATAAATTTAGTAGAAGGCAGGAAATGTGTTATTGAATTCATATGTTATATTAAAAGATATTATAGAACCTCAGAAAGTGCTCATCATTTATAGCTCAGAAGAACTTTGGTACAAAGAACTGCTGCTATCCTTTCCTTCTTTCTATAATAAATTAGTAAATGAAACAAAAGCCTCTAATGTAACAGTTCTGTGCCTCAATTTCTCTCCCTATAAAATAGGAACAATAATGATTACCACTTTATTGGAATGTTGTGTGGATGAAATAAGATGATAAAATCACTTGGAACAGTACTACCTACACAAAGGCTTAATAAATTTTAGCCATCGGTTTGTTAATATTATCATCAACAACATCAGAGTTATTCATGCACCTGGGAATAGAACTGGACTTGCTAACATTTTAGTCCATCTGTTTGTATTGTGTTGTTTCAAATTATACTCTACCATGTTCCATAATATTTAATAGACTCACTTAGAGTGCCTGGGATCTGGGATGTCTCTGGCATAGCAGGAACTGCCTGAAAAACCCATTTTTGTCCTGTGCTTTTTATTCTCCAGTTCAGTCAACCTAAATCTTCAAAGAACTTGAGAAAACTGAAGACCTAGGAATGGATCAGGCCTTGAGACTCTGAAGGAATTCACAAGTATTCAAAAAAATAAAACTATCTCTATTGTCTATTTTGGAAAAAAATTTAACAGACTGGTCTATTTACAGTAAATATCTAAATATGAAATGACAAAAATAATGTATTTTTTCTTTTTTAAATTCAGTCCGCTGATGACCCCTGACAGGTAGGACTTTGGACTAAATGGCACTTTCTTGGTTTGAGTATCTACCAGAAATTTCAGTGTTTCTGACAAGGATTACATTTTCGGTATGGTTATTCTTTGACTTGTTTTCCAAGCCTCTAGCTAGTAGTTCATCTTGCACTTGTGTGTTATAGTCATCGTTTCTTGTTGAGGTCAGTGATTCTGACAGGATGTGTATTTTTCACTGTATAATATATAAATTTACACAGTAGCATATCTGACTGGGAAGAAGGATCATGTATTGTTATGGTTTTGACGGGTAAACCTTTGTAAAGAGTCAAGTTCTTTGAGCCTAGATTGGATAAGTCCACTGGGCTTCCAGTAAAACAGATCAAAAACCAAAGGAAAATAACCATATTACAGAGTAGATTGTAATTTAGTCATTTAAAAATAATTAAACCCTCACAATCAAAATACATTTAAAGATCAGGTAATTCAAAGTAGTGCGTTCTGAATAGCCTCCCAAGGAACCATTTTGTGAGATATATAAAAGACTGCTTTGTTTCAAACATTTCTCATCTCCTGTTGAGCCATGACTAAAGATCTTGATTTTGCATGTTCTCTGGGAGTCACCTCCCACTCATCACTTGGCTGATCTTATGGTCCCCTTTTCCACCCACCTCACTCTTTGCATGGGCTTTCCCTACTCCTTTTTAATGCCTCCCTTCTGTTCCATCACAAAGCCCACATTTTATTGCTTTCTCTGCTAAATCCTTTAACACCTCCTTTGTCCCAGCCAATTACTGAAGAAGCAAGTTAATTGGGAATGTAAAAGACTGGGAACACAAAGATTTTTTCTTAAGCCTTTCTCTAACCCCCTCCCCACCCAACCCCTGACTAGTTTTACCAGTAATAGCCTCATTGGAAATCCCTGCTCTCCCTTCTTTATGGACAAGTTAGAATAGTATGTGTTTGCCTTTCTAGCACTATCTTGTTGCAGGCTGAAACAACAGAAAGTATTTTAAAGAGGTCCATTTAGAGGTCAGTCATCAAAGAAAGATCCATTTGAATTCACTCTTTCACCTGCACTATTCCCAAACTGGGCTTGGGTTGGGATGAGAATCATTCAGAAGCATATTAATAACCCCAGAATCAGAATCTGTAGAGTGGTACCTTAGGTATCTGATTCTTTTCAAAGTGTTCCAGGTAGACTTGATTGTCCATGGGCAGACATTTAGGAACTCACTGGTGCCTGCCTCCTACATCCCCTCTTAAATATTGTTGTGGTAGAAGAGAAAGTTCTGGGCTGATTAGCAATGCTTTTGTGTGCTGATACTCCCTTAAGTCAGCACAGATAATTGAGGAGTTCATTTATTAACTTTTGTAAATTATCATAATAGAACACAAAAGGCCCCAAGCAAAAAAGGAAGATGGGATTCTTTTCTAACAGAAGATTTGTTTGTATCTTATTCAGTTTAGCAATGAAAAAAAGAAAATGAGAAAAACACTGTCAGTGCAAAAGCAGAAAGGTCACAGCAACCAGACTGCTGATGAAAACAGGTTGCTATTGTACTTAGCCAAATTCAGATTGCTTTTACCATAGAACTACTTATATAATTTTAATCTTTTTTTCTGACTTCTGTTTGTGTTCAGTTATCTTCCTTTTAAGTTATCAGGCAGCACACTTGGGGAAGTTTGTGTGTTATATCTGCATTAAAAACATTACTCTCATCCAGTACACTTGCCTACTGTTAAAAGATAATTTTCAAAAATAAAAATTATGACTCTTTTACAGATAAAAAGTGACCATGTGTTAGTGATTTCAAGTCATTATTAATGAAAGAATCTGGCAACTTTTACAGTGGGTACAAAGATACATGTACAGATCTAGAATATTGAAATGAACTTGCCAATGGGGGTGAACTTTTTTTTTTTTTTTTTTTTTTTGGCAGAGGTGGCCTCCCTCTTCTAGATAGAATTCACTTCCATATCCATAGACAAGAATCACTTGCATTATTGCCATCAGTTCCTTAAAATTTAGAGTTGTACAATGGCTCAAGGGCAATAAAAGGTTAGAACCCGATAATCTAAAAGGGTGTGCTCTAAACAATGCATCGTTTTCACTAAAGCACAAACTTTTTCCCTACACTAAGGAAGAGTATATAATAACTGCCTATTGCTATTAAATTCGAACTTCTGTGCTTGACTTTCAAGCCTGTCCTGAACTTGTTTACTTTATGCTATTCCCTTGATTTATTCTCTTTTCTGACTTCCAACTTTTAAAATCCTATTTTTAGATAACTGATTATAAAATCAATAATTTCACACATTCGGGAATTTAGTAAAATACAGAAAAAAATTTAAAGACATTGAAAATGACTGATAATGCTACCACATCTGGAGGAAGAGATACACCAAAACGATTGTTAAATAAAATTTATAGGAGACCAAAAATTTGGACTGACCTCTTACACTAGTCTCCAACAGACCAAACCAAAATGAAGTCACTCATGCTAAAATTCCAGGTCACCAAACTGAAACTAAGTTGTTTATCTGTTTACATTCCAAGAAATCTGGAGAGATAATGGCCAAATCCCAAACAGATCTGTTTTAGCCAGCCTAAAAAGGAAGTCCTCTCTGCTTTAACCCTTACAAGAAAAGTAACCTGGAGTAATCTCATGTTAACCAATCCCCTTTTTGTATTATGCTGTTTGCTTGCTCCTGCTCAAGGTACCTTATGAAAACTGACTGTTATTTCATGCCCAGCATTGTGCCTCTCTACTTTTAGATGAGATGCTAGCCAATTCATGAATTGCAAATAAAAACAAAGTAGCTCATTTAACTAAATTTGTTGAAATTTTGTCTTTTGCCACTATTGTCAAAGAAGTTTGGAGACGTTTTCACCTAATATTCCAAAGCTCTCAACATCGAATTTGCCAGTGGTTCTACCCACCTATCAAATGAAGATTCCACCCTTGAATTTGGCCTTGATTTCAGAAAGTTAACACCTGCCAACTCATTGTGCTCTTTTTTAACTTTCAGCAATATTTCTACAATGCAAACTTAGTCTTTGTGTTCTATCCTAACAAAGAAGAATACTCCTTGTTCTTCTATAGCCACACATCAGTGGCATTCCCACATGTTTCTTTATGAAACTGCAGCTGAGCTTCTACATAAAGGCCATCAAAGGCATTCAGGAAATTGGGAACACTGAACCAGTTTTTCTCCATTTGCTTTGGTTTGGGAACAGCAGGTAAATGGAGGATGAGATATTCCAGGGGTTTTAAACAAAGCTATTGCTGATGCTCAAAGTACTGCACTATGCCTAGTGTGTCTTTCTTTCCTTAGGGTGCAGACTGCTAGTCAATGCCATGTTCTTTAATCTTAGATCCAGAATCTTAAAGACACCATGGGCCAGTAGCCTTCCTACACCCACATCTTCAAGACTTTCAATGGACAACCCAACAGTCACAAAGCTGGAGAGACCACTAACCTCAAATACAGGAGCCAATGACACATTGCCAACAGATGAACACATACACAAATGCATGCCTGGCCCTCATTGGTGGTTCAATGTTTAATGAGTGACTCTATTAAAACAAAAATTCGTAAATGCTTGATTTGATTTGTAGCATCTGCCAATTTTCATGATATAAACTCACCATGGTTGATTTTAAGCTACTACCATGGTATTAACTGAACATGGAGTTGGGAAGAGATTTGTGCTGAATTGGTTATTGCAAGGAAGTAGGAGCCAGCTTTAGCACATCACTGCCTCCTGCCCACCACCACCCACACAGAGGCCTATGCATGGAGGACACCTGGCCAGAGCTAGCTTTGAAAGAGCCACACTAACAGTAGCTGGCTTCGGATGACCTCCCCAAGTAACCCACAAGCCTTTTGTGGCTAGTGGGCCTTAAGTGATCATATTCTCTCTCCTTCCTCGTGACCTTTGAGTTGGGCCTAGGTCAACTTGTACAAGTATTCTGGCCCAACTATACAATGATGCCAGTAGGCCAGAGCCAATTTCCTTCCACACCATCATAAAATATATCATCCTGGGAAAATTCCACTCCAATGGGACCCTTGTATTCTGAGGCTCTCTGGAGCTAAGAGGATTCTACTAGACATAAAAACCTATTATCAGGGTTCAAATTTTCTTTGTGGAAGGCCAAGTGGTCATATAGACATGGACTTATGCAGACTTAGGGAGAGGTCTTAATAAGCTATTTTTATTTTTTCATAGCTTTATTAAAGTATAATTTACCTATTGAATAATTTACTCATTTTAAGTGTACAATAATTTTTAGAAAATGTACAGAGTTGTACAGCCATTACTATGATCTAATTTTAGAACATTCCATCACCTCGAATAGAAATCCCATACCCATAAGCAGTTATTCACATTCCTGATACCACCCACTAAAACCACCATCCCATTCCCACCTCTTAAGTAATCATTTTCTGTCTCTATAGATTAGCCTATTATGGACATATCATATAAATGGATTTATCCAATAAAACCTGTTGCATGTGGCTTCTTTCACTTACCATAATGTTTTACAGATTCATGCATGCCATAGCATGTATCATTGCTTCTTTTTATTGCTAAGTAATATTCCATTTTATGGATATATTGCATTTTAAAAATTCAGTCAGAAGTTGAATATCTGTGATTTTTTTTTGACTTTTTCGCTTTTATGAATAAAGCCACTATGAACAGTAGTGTGCAAGCTTTTATGCAGTCACATCTTTTTGTTTCTGTTGGGTAGGTACCTAGGATTTCAATTGTTGGGCCTGAGGCTGCTTTTATGCCTATCTGTCCAGGACCAAGAGTACCTTCAGAATGATCTCAGAAAATGATTCAAATAATACATTGATGCTGTCTCATCCATATCAGGTTCTCAGTTGCCTCCCCCTCCACCTGTCTGTATCCCTTCTACAGCTTCTCTTTTTTCCTACTTTGTTTCCCCTGGCCTTCCAAGCAAGAGTTGTTCTCCAGAATCTCACCTTGCACTTATTTTAGAGTCAGTTGTATTTTCACCTATTTGATATTTTTCCTGCCTTAGCTCAACATTATCTATCCTAGATTAGCTGAGCTTGCCATTTCATGTAGTGGGTGGTGATAAGACTCTTAAGGTATCTTCCTACAGGCTCTCTTTGATATAAGGCGTCCTCAGGAGAGGATGGAGGAACTTGGATAGCCAGCAGCTACTGTATGTGCTTTCTTAGAAATAAGACAACCTCTGCTGTAACTTTTCTGGTCTCTGAGGCAAGTGTCTGTATTACTCTTTTTCTACTAGAAATACATTTTATTGACTTTTAAAGAGTCTTTGTTGAAATAATCTTTATAAATAACAGTATAAAGTTATGTATTATCCTTTTTATTTACAACAATATAAGTATTTTTCAATCATGAGTAATTCTTCAAAAACATCATTTCAGTAGCTGTATACTATTCCCATGTATTCCTCTACTATAATTTATTTGATCATTTCTCTATTAGAGAGGCATTCAGGATTTTTCACTGTTATAAGGTGTGCTAAGATGTATTTGGCTGCATTTTTAATTTCTTTGGCTGGATTCTTACTGGATTTATTGAGACCAAGGATGTGAATATTTTTGAAGCTTGTATTCCTGATTTCAAGGCCAAATTTAATTTGACCTCTACCATAAAGGCTTCTCTGGCCACTCTAGCCTGGTAATCCCCCTTTTTCTCTGAACCAGTTGTGCTTATAGCTAGTAGCACATATGAATTTCATTTAATTTTTCCCTAATTATTCATTTTCTTTTGTTTTTGCATTAATGGTTATACTGCAAACTCCACAAGAATGCGGACCATGCTCTGTATTTTATTTGAATTATTCACAGAATTTTCTTCCAGTTGCATGAAAAGAGAAATAGTATTCTTAGTCTCTCAGAAAACAAGCATTTCAAAGGACAAGTGACACTCTTCTAAACACAGGAAATATGAATTTGTTGACATTATAGCTCATTTGAGTCTGCTCTCTTAACCTTCTAAGTTTGATAACCCTATTTCTTCAATTATTGGATTTGCATATTGTAATAACACTAGACAAGCTTAGATTTTATGTTATAACCACTTCTTCTCTAACCTATGACCTTTTGTACTTGAATTAGTAGAATAGATCTACCTAATCCTTTCTGTAACTAAAATGTACACCCTTCCAAACATCCTGAGTTGTTTTCATTAACCCTAAGAAAGAGTCAAAACAGTATATAATAGCATAAACCTCATGTTGACTGCCGTCCTTGATTTACTAAACAGTCAAATGTGAGATTATTTTTATTTAGTCAAGCATACTAGAAAGATCAGAGATCTAGAAAGTAAGAAACACGGGAAGGGGGTGCCTCAAGATAGCTGGCTAGAAGCATCTGGTACTCACCTACTTCACAAAGAAGAACCAAAACAGTGAGTAGACAATCGCAGTCCAAATAGATCATCTAAGAGAACTCCAGAACTCAACAGAGAAGTGACAAGAAATACCTAAGGCAAAAAAGCTGAGGGGAGTGAGACAGTCTGCTCAGCTGAATTAGCTGGGAGCCCAAAGTAGCTTCCCAATGCAGAGAAAGAGTAAGCGAGAGACCCCAGAAGATCCACATTCACACTATGGACTCTTGGAATTCTAACCATAGGAGAGCCACTCAACCCTTGCGGGCTCTGAGAGTAACATAGAAAGCTGCCTGGAGACTGCATGAAGACATTGCTCCAGAGAAGGAGCTCACACTGGGTCCCACACACCCCCTGAGTCTTAAGCAACTACAGCACAGCACCATTTTGAAAGCCAAGCCCCAACCAGACTGCATTCAGCCATGGGGCTCAACAACTCTGTATCTCCACATCCCTAGAGCCCCATTGACATCCCCTGTCTGCAGCCACTGACACTGTTGGCTGCTGCTGCCAGGGCCAAAGCACAACACATTCACAATGATCCCATAGTCCCTGGCAGCAAGGCCACCACACATTTTCACCACAAACTCCCCCTACCTGCAGGCTGCTGCCACTGAGTACCAAAGCATGCTCCACTGGCAGTGACCCTGCTACCCCTTTGCCAGCACAGGGGCTGCTGTGCATTTACAAGTGCTCCAAAGTTAGGCTTCACTGCTCGCAGTCACAACAGGGGCCAAAGCATGCATCCCCAGCTGCCTGTCTATGGCTACTGACAGTGAAAGCAATTCTGCCTTCCCCAGGAACAAGGCTATAGTATAGCCACTACCACCCATACCCAATCTCTCCACTAGGGGCTTGGGGATCACCCCATCCCTTCCCACCTTAGCACCCAAAAGCTGGCTGGCTTGAGGACAGGTCCATCATACCTGACTTTGAGTCCTCACCTTCTACCCAGTGTCTCAGCATGCTGTCCAGGAGCCTGGGGACTGTTTTGTCCAGTCTATCACTATTGGCACCTCAGCACTCCTCTTGGGGCCTTGAAGACAGGCCCACCCAACCTGAAACTACCACCACAGCTGGCACCCAACTACATGCACCACCTGCAAGCCTGGGGCCTGGCCCTGAAAGCTTGTCACAGCCACTGCCAAAACCAGTGCAGATTGTTTAGGAGCCAGAAGGTTGTCCTGCCACTACCATGATACCATGATAGTCATGATACCATGACTGCCATCACTCATGCCATGCCTGCTGCCTAGGGTCCCAAGGACTTGCCCACATACCTGAATGATTGCTGGCACCTGAGCAATCCCACTGCTGATGCAAGAATCAACTTGCATGGATCTGCTAACAACAATGCCTGCATACTAGCCTAGGGCCTCAAAACAGTCATACTCAGCACACTGCTGTGACCACTGGGGCTTGAGGGCTGGCCCACCTGGTGTTCCTGCCCCCAGCAAAACTTCACGACAGCCTCCACTAACAACCACACATTAAGACATGAAGGAAATAGCAGATGCCACTGATGATATTTAGCCAAATAAAGTATGTGGAGCCTACACTATTGCACACAGCCAAAATCAATGCCTACCCAACAACATAGATGTAGCCAAAAAAAAATTCAAAATAAATATATTAAAGGAACTCAGATACACAGATAAATACAAATAAATCACAGATAAATAATACAAATAAATCAGAAAAAAAATGCAGGATATAAATTAAAAAGTTACCAAAGAGATACGTATCATAAAAAAGAACCAAACAAAAATCCTGGAACAGATGAATTCATTGAATGAAATGAAAAATACATTCAAGAGCTTCAACAATCAACTAGATCAAGCAAAAGAAAGAACTTTAGAAGTTGAAAACAGGTTTTTTTGAAATTATTCAGTAAGACACAAAAGAAAATAGAAAAGAATAAAGCCTACATGACATACAGGATACCATAAAGTGACCAAGTATTTGAATTTTTGGCATTCCAGAAGGCTAAGATAAAACCAAAGAGATAAAAAACCTATTTCATGAAATAATAGCTGAAACTTCCCAAGTCTAGCAAGATATTTAGATACTCTGATACAGGAAACTCAGAGATCCCTAAATACATGCAATTCAAAAAGGTCGTCTTCAGATCACATTAGAGTAAAACTGTCAAAAGTCAAAGACAAAGAGACTTCTAAAAACAGCAGAAGGAAAGCATTTAGTCACTTAAAGGAGAACCTCAATCAGATAATAGCATATTTCTCTGCAGAAACCTTACAAGCCAGGAGAGAATGGAATGACATATCTAAATTGCTGAAAGGAAAGGACTGCCAGCCAAAGATGCTTTACCCAGCAAAGTTAGCCTTCTTAAATAAAGGTGATATAAAGTCCTTCACAGAAAATCAAAAGCTGAGGGAATTCATCAGCACTAGATCAGTCGTACATTTGGAAGTGAAAACAATATTTACCTTCATGAAAATATAAAAAGTGTAAAACCTACTGGTAGAACAAACATACAATTAAGAAAAAGAAAAAAATTTAAATGTTACCATTTTATAAAAAAGCACCAAACCCCAATTATAAGAGGAAAAAGGAACAAAGGGTATTAAACCCCAAGAAATCAATTCATAAAATGACAGAAATAAGACATCATATATCAATAGTAACCTTGAAAGTAAATAGATTAATCTTTCCCCTTAAAAGATACAGACTGGCTGGATAGATTAAAAAAAAAAATCAAATATATCCTGCCTACAAGAACCTCACCTTACCTATAAAGGCACATATAGACTGAAAGTAAGGGTGTGGAAAAAGATATTGCCTGCAAGTGGAAACCAATAGTAACCAGGAGTAGTTACACTTATATTAGATAAAACAGACTTTAAAGCAGTAAAAAGAGATGTCCTTATATAATAATAAATGAAACAATTTAGCGGGAGGATATAATTCTAAACATACATGCATGCAACACCAGAGCACCTAAATATATAAAGCAAATATTATTAAAGGGAGAAATAGACTGTGATACAATAATAGTTGGGGACTTCAACACCCCACTCTCAGCATTAGATCATCTAGACAGAAAATTAACAAAAAAAGTGGATTTAAATTGCACATTAAATCAAATGTACATAACACATTTATAGAACATTCCTTCCAACAGCTACAAAATACACATTCATGTCAGCACATGGAATATTCTTCAGGATAGACTATGTGTTAGGCCACAAAACATGTCTCAACAAATTTTTTAAAAGCAAAATTATATCAAGTGTTTCCTCAGATCACAATGGAATAAGACTAGAAATCAGGATCAAGAGGAACTTTGGAAACTCTACAAATGCATAGAAATGAAACAATATGCTCCTGAATGACCATCATGTCAAGGAAGAAATTGAGAAAATAAAACAATTTCTTGAAACAAAATTGAAACAAAGCTTCCCAAAACCTATGGAATACAGCAACAGCAGTAGTAAGAGGGAAGTTCATAGCAATAATTGTGCAAAAAAGTAGAAAGATTTCAAGTGAACAATCTAATGATGTACTCCAAGAAACTAGAAAAGCAAGAATAAACCAAATTCAAAATTAGCAGAAGGAAAGAAATAGTAAAGATCAGAGCAGAACTAAAAATAGAGACAACAAAATACAAAGAATGAAAAAAATGTTTTTCTGGAAATAAAAATCTCAAGCCACTAGTTAAACCCACCAAGAAATAGAGAAGATGCAAAAAAAAACCAAAATCAGAAACAGAAAAGGAAATGGAACAATTGATAGCACAGAAATACACAAGATCATCAGTGACTATCATAAACACCTATATGCTAACAAACTGGAAAAACCTAAAGAAAATGGATAAATTCCTGGACACATACAACCTACCAAGATTGAATCAGGAAGAAATAGAAAACCTGAACAGAACAACAACACATCCAAAAAAATGATACACCATGATCGAGTGAAATTTATCCCAGTGATGCAAGGATGGTTCAACATATGGAAATCACTGGACATGATATATCACGTCAACAGAATAAATAACCATGCAATCATCTCAATAGATGCAGAAAGATCATTTGATAAAAGTCAGCATCTCTTCATGATAAAAAATCACTCAACAAACTAGGCATAGAAGGAGTGTATCTTGACATAATAAAGGCCGTATATGGTAACACAGCTAACATTATACTGAATGGGAAAAGCTAAAGCCTTTCTTCTTAGAATTGGAACTAGACAAGGATTCTCACTTTTACCGCTCCTATTCAACATAGTCCTGGAAGTCCTAGACAGAGCAATTAGGCAAGAGATAGAAATAAAGGGCTTCCTAATTGGAAAAGAGGAATTTAAATTGTACTTCTTTAAAGATGATATCTTATAGTTAGGAAAACCTAAAGACTTCACCAAAAGGGTTCTAGATCTGATAAATTCAGTAAAGTTGCAGGATTCAAAAATCAACATTAAAAAATCAGTATTGTTTCTATACACCAATAATGAACTGAGAAATCAAGATGGCAATCCCATTTACAACAGCTACAAAAAATAAAATACCTTGGAATAAATTTAACAAAGAATGTGAAAGACTTCTATAAGGAAAAATACAAAACACTGATGAAAGAAATTGAAGAGGACACAAAAAAATGAAAAGGCATTCCATGTTAATGGATTGGAAAAATCGGCATGGTTAAAACGAAGATACTGCCCAAAGTAATCAACGGATTTAGTGCAGTCCATACCAAAATACCAATGTCTTTCTTCACAGAATTAGAAAAATCAATCCTAAATATTATATGAAACCTAAAAAGAGCACAGCAATCCTGAGCAAAAGGAACAAAGTTGGAGGCATCACACTATCTGACTTCAAAATATAAGGCTATAGAAATGAAAACAGCATGAAACTGATATAAAAACACAGACCAATATAGAGAGAATAGAGAACCCAGAAATAAATCGATATATTTATAGCCAACTGATTTTTGACAGAGATGGCAAGAATATATATTGGAGAAAGGACATCTTCTTCAATAAATGGTGCTGGAAAAATTGGATATCTATATGCAGAAGAATGAAACTGGATTCCTGTCTCCCACTGTATACAAAAATCAACTCACAGTGGGTGAAAGACTTAAACCTATGACCTGAAACTATTAATCTACTAGAAGAAAATGTAGAGAAAGCACTTCAGGACATTGGTCTGGGCAAAGACCTCAAAAGCACAGACAACAAAAATAAAAATAAATTGAACTATATGAAACTAAAAACTTCTGCACAGCAAAGCAAACAACAGAGTGAAGAGACAACCTGTTGTATGGAAGAAAATATTTGCAATCTACTCTTCTGACAAGTGACCAATATCCAGAATATACAGGGAACTAAAACACCTCAACAATAAAATGATCATCATCATCATCCTTTCATTAAAATGTGGGAAAAGGCATCAGTCAACATTTCTCAAAAAAAAAAGACATACAAATGGCCAACAGATAGATGAAGAAATGCTCAAATCATTCATCATCAGGGAAATGCAAATCAAAACCACAATGAGATGCCATCTTACTCTATTTGGGATGGCTACTATCAAAAAGACAAAAAATAAACGCTGGTGAAGATGCACAGAAAAGGGAACTCCTATACACTTTTGGTGGAAATGTAAATTGGTGCAGCCACTATGGAAAACAGTATGAAGCTTTCCAAAAAATAAACTAAAAACAGATCTACCATTTGATCCAGCAATCCTACTACTAAGAATGTATCCAATAGAAAAGAAAACAGTGTATCAGAGGGATACCTGTACCCCCATATTTATCGCAGCACTATTCACAATAGCCAAGATATAGAATCAACCTGTGTCCATCAACACATCAAAAGATCATGAAAATGTATATATACACAATGGACTATTATTTGACCATTAAGAATGAATGAAATACTGTCATTTGCAGCAACATAATAGAACTGGAGGTCATTAGTGAAGTGAAATAAGCTAGACACAGAAATACAAATACTGCATGTTCTCACTCATCTGTGGGAGCTAAAATTGTTATCTTGTGGAGGTAGAAAGAATAATAGATACCAGAGGTTGGGAAGTCTGTGTGGGGTGAGAGAAGGGTAATGAAGAGAGGTAGGTTAATGGGCACAAACATACAGTTAGATCAAAGGAATAAGTTCTAATATTCAATAGCAGAGTATGGTGACTATAATTAACAACAATGTGTATGTGTTTCAAAATAGCTAGAAGAGAGAACTTGAAATCTTCCTAACACTTAGATAAACACTTCAGTGATGGATACCCTATATACCCTACCTGATTATTATACATTCTATGCATGTAACAAAATATCACATGTACCTCATATATATGTACAAATATGTATCAATAAAAAAAATTGTATAAAGAAAACATGGGCTTTAGTCCCAACTATGCACTGAGTGTGAAGATTAGAATGTCACTTAACTTCCCTGGGCCTCAGTTTCTTCACCTGTTATGTGTGGCAGAATAACAGTCCCCCGAAGATGACTACAACCAAATTTGCTGAGCCTGTGATTACATTAGGTTGCATAGAAAAGGGAGCTTTGCAGATGTGATTAAATTAAGGATCTTGAGATGGGGGGATTATCCTGATGGTTCTAATATGATCACAAGGGTTCTTAAAAGTGGAAGAGAGAGACAAAAGTCAGAGGAAGGTGTGACTCATGAAAAAGATGATGATGCAGGGAACAAGTCATGAGCCAAGGAATGCAGACAGTGTCTAAAAGCTGGAAAAGGAAAGGCAACAGATTTTCCCCTAGATCCAGAGAAAAACACGACGCTGTCAACTCCATGATTTTAGCCCAGTGAAACCCATTTCAAATGTCTGACCTACAGAACTTACAGTAAGATAATAACCGTGTGTTGTTGGAAGCCACTAAGTTTCTGGTAATTTGTAACAGCAGCAATAGAAAACTGATATACTTTTAAGAGGATAGGATAGATAATATACCTTGTCCCAGGCCTGTCAGATGTGAATGATATAATTTCACATCTCTAACAGTAGTACTTTTTGATATCTGTTAGAAGGAATGAGGCAATCATTTTAGAAATGCTGGAATTGCTGTATTCCCCAAACATATGAAGGAATATTAAATATCCAGGAGTATTAAAATAAAATGGAATAAAACTGCTTATCTTTATTGGACAATTACTTGGTAATATTACTTATGCTCCCTATTTCACAGATGAGGAAATCAAGGCCTAGAGAAGTTAAGTGACTTGCCTAAGGTGACAAAGGTGAAGATGGCATCCAAACCTAAGCAGTGAGTCTCCAAAACCCAACTGTGAGCACTTCACTAGGTTACCTCTGCAGACTAGTGTAACTGTGATGATGGGGAAGCTTTCTGTGAGAAACGAAGCTTGGAATATTTTCAGGACCCCTGGCACCTATTTACTTAGAACATTTTTCAGGTCTCCAAAGTCACAATCCCACCCATCTTACAGATTTTGAACCATCTGAGAAATCTTCACAGGAGTCAGGTAAGGATCAAAGTATTTCCTGTGATGTTGGTAAATCTGACTGCCTTTAACTTGCAGTCACAATTGGGATTTCTAACACCAGCTCCGTGCATTGAACTGGCTTTTTCATGAAGCGGCAGAACCAAGAAGCCAAAGAATTCTCCAAATTTCATCAGTCAGATGAGGCATTCCTTGCTCCACAAGGAGGAGGAGGAAGGATGGGAATATCCACTCCTATAAGAAACGTATATTTCTGGAACCCACCCAACTTGTCCTAGCAAAGTGTTATAAGTCTCCAAGTCATCTCTTTTGTTTTAACATCTGGATTTTTCTGAGCTTGGCATTTTTTGGTTCCAAATCTGTTTTAGAGATAGATGTTCTAATTATCTCTTCAAGAGCATAAACTTATCTATCACTGTAACATTACATTCCTTGTCTCTCCTCTTCCCTTGGGAAATATAGATCGAAAAGTGAGATGTTACCTTCTTTCCTGAACACTGAAGCAAATAATTCTTTTCAAAACTCAGCAGTTTCAATCACTACTATAATTTTACGGCCAACACTAACACTTGTTATTGTGTATATTAAGATAAGGATAATCAAACTTGTGCCTCAAGTCCTAAACTGGTTGGCACGAGTCAGGATTTTTCTTTAGTATCCTATGCATAGCATGCCTATATTTAGGCATATAATTATTTTTGGTTTTGGCTCGTATAGAATTGTGAAAGTTAGAGAGCCATTGTTAACGAACAGATTATACCTGCTGCAGGAAACATGTGGAACTGCTCACAGAGCTACATCCCTAGGAATTGGGTTGGCCAAACCTATTCTCTGCTTCCAGACTGTAGAATAATTTTTCAGATTTTTGAAAGTCATCAGTGCAAGGCAGGTACTGGTTATTTACTTTAAACAAAGCACCAGGACCTAGCCATTCTCTGAAGCTAGAAGTCGTATTTAACTTATCAGTTTTCTTACATCTCAGAAAACCTGCTACTTCCTATTACCACCCCTTTAAGAATTTCCTGCAAATTATTTACTTGTAATGCTTTCACAGTTGCTTGTTGTTAAAAGTTAAATAATAAAAAGATTCTTTATGAAATGATGGTCTGTGTGTAGGAACAGATTTAACTTTCTTAATTATGTGTTTCAGTTCTGAATGCCAGCCCTTTTCTGTTTTCAATTCCAGGTTAACCTTATAGCTAAGGCTAATTTTAAGCAATTTTTTTTCCTTAAGGTTATAAGGATAACATAAACTCCCTACTGGTTCTCTATATAAAACCTTAGAATATTATTCAACAGAGCAGTGTACTGGAAGTCAGGAAAACAGATTCTTGTTTCTATTAAGAGTAGTACCATGACTGATTTTAGCTGTAATATGTAGAGAAACAATCTTCCAAGTAATATACCCCAGATGGCTTGGCTCTCCTCCATTAAAACGCATTGCAGTATGTAAGTACAAAGCATTTATGAATGCAAAGTAACTCTTTCCATTACCAGATTATCTGAATAATTATTCTGTGTAAATTATCAGATGCTATATTTATCAAATGTAAATATATTTATCGATATAAATATACAGATGATAAAAAATGCAAAATTTATTTAGCAGGTATCCATACTGACAGTAGTACACTGTTCATATTTAGTTTTATTCCAACTTAATCCTTCTATGATAAGCAAAATAAATACATTATATTGGTTATCATACTGTGTTTTTGGATGGGCTTGTTGGATTTGTTTTTCTTATTTTGGTACTACACACACCTTGAATCTGAATATTTTGTGTGTTCCAATCTGTGAATATTTTATTTGTATGTTCTGTTGCCTTCCCTTTATACCATGTTTAATTTTTAAAAAGAATAATTATTTTTCAAAATGAGAAAAATACACTTCAGACAGTGAACAGAATCCAATAGGTGCAGTTTGAAGGTATATAAAACCTTTGAACTTGTTTATTTTGTATGATTTTTAATTCCTCCGTCAGTTTCTGAATTCAATATTCTCCAAAGAGTGCCTGAAGCTTACAAGCTACTAGTCCGGCAAAGTTGGACACTGAGATTTCTAATTTAGTTTCTTTGACAGGTGAAATCACATGTATCCAGAAATTGCCGGTACTTACTCAGCTGTAACTACAGATGAGACCAGGGAGATTTTCTTGCCAACACTGGCATTCATTTGCTTTGAGGATTTCTTTCTCACTTCTCTTTCTCTCAGCTTACAATAGATGGCCTAGTTGTTTTAGATGGACTACACCTGTTTCTGAACAAATCAAATACACTTAGAGCCTTCCCAACATACATGTGGAATTTGTGAGCTGCCAAGAAATGTACTGTTTTCCAGAAAGTATAAATCTCTAAGGCATAGTTGAACAGTCCCTGCCTTCTTAGTCTTGGCCATGCTCAGGGTTCCTGTCTTAGGTTTGCTTTGTTTTGTCTGAGACTTGATGAATTGATCTCTTCATTAGGCCCAACCACTTGGAGGCTAGGAAACACGGTTCCTTCAGTCTCTGATCCTGTATCCTAGCTCATAGTCAGTGAGCTTCAGAAGAGATTTGTCCTTTCTCTCTCCATTCACTTCAGATTTCATAATTCTTTTCATTCTCATTAATGCAGTGATTCCCCTGCTCACACTCATGCACACCTCAGTTCTTTTCAATAAATATAAGAAACCAAAGAATCAGCAAAGTAGTTTGGTATCTATAATTTGCCTGTCCCTCTAATTTTTCTTCCTTTAAAACACTGCATATTTATTTTAATCCTAGTTTCCTTTTTTAGTCACAGTTGCTACAATATTCTTTCTCATTAATTTCATATGCATCTATATGTGCCCTTCTTAAATTTTCTAACTAAAAATTATCTTTGTTTTTCTTAAATTAGATTTGTCCAAAGCTGCCCACTTAATACTAGATGTGTCCGAAGCTGCATCTGACCTTTCTAATCATCACTTTCTAAATCCTTCTGCTCAATATCCTTTAAAAAAAAAAAAAA
>NW_026652282.1:81172956-81274775 GCF_009828535.3 Hylobates moloch | reverse complement strand
AAAAAAAAAAAAAAAAAAAAAAAAAAAGCGTTATCCTCCTTTCCTATTCACCACTAGAAGCACTGTCATTAAAACACAACATATTTCAATGTTTGTAGGTATTCAGCCATATGTTACTTAGCATCATGCTCATCATAGTGGATGACATACAGATTGAGTCAAAAAGTAATCATGTTCTGAAGCCATAAAAATCTTTCAGTCTTGTCTCTTCCACTTAATGCTGCCAGTCTATCCCTGGGTAGTCAAAATCTGTTATTACTACTTCTACTCTGGCCTCTTTACAAGTCTTTTTTATGTGCTCAAGTCATTTCACAATCTACTTGTTCCTTTATGTTTGGTGGCCTGCAACATACAATACTCCAATAGCTAGTTTACTAAAACACGTCCCAATATGTCCAACTGTAAGTCCTAACAGCTCTTCACTATTAGTGGGCTCTTTTTGATCCTTTAATATTATACAATTCCTACTCTACATTGCTTCATACCTCTTGGAGACAGGGTTCTGGTGAGTATGATTTGAGTGATGAGCTTCTAAATCCTGTTCCCCATTCATGTTAGTCAAGAACATATAAACCAAGTACCTCACCTGGTATCAACCAAAAGAGGTTTATAGTAAATGATGCATGTACATGTAAAACTGTTCTATAAGAAAAACGTATAGTCCTCCCTAAAATTCTTGAAACAAATTTGTTAAGATACATACAGTAATGGCTATGGTAACCATGAATTCATAGCTTAAAGGTGAATAGCATTCCCACTGATTCCACCCTAGCCACACCACACTTTCATTGCTTGATGTCTGTATTATGGCAGTGGTTATGTAGCCAAGCTGTCTAGACGTATTTTTTTTTCTTTTAGATAAATACGTAGAATTGGAATTACTGAGTAATAGGAGTGTTATATTTTAGGGTTTTGTTTTGGTTTGGGGGTTATTTTTTATGATACACTCTGATTTTATTCTATTCTTTGTGACTATGTGATTTGTTTTATGGTAAAATATACAGAACACAAAATTCACCATTTTAACCATTTTTAAGTGTACAATTCAGTAGCATTAGGTATATTCACAATATTGTGCAACCATCATCCCTATCCGTTTCCAGAACCTTTTTTTAATCATTCCGAACAGAAGCACTGCACCTATTTAAATACCCCATTGCCCCACCCCCAACTCCTTGTAACCTCTATTCTTTGTCTCTATAGATTTCCTAATCTAGGTACCTCATGTAAGTAGAATCATATTAATACAATATTTGGCCTTTATGTCTGGCTTATTTCACCTAGCATAAGCTTTTCAAGGTCCATCCTTTATGTTTAATTTTATAAGAAAGTATCAGACCTTTCACCAAGTATTTGTACCTTTTTATGCTCCCACCAGCAATGAATGAGAGTTCCAGTTGTTCTACATTCTTGCCAACATTCGATATTGTCAATCATCTTTATTTTTAGTCATTTTGGCAACTATTCTATATGAAAAATGACTATATGCTTTTCAGAACTGCTTTTGCTTTGATATTCTGCACCACTTAGAATTTAATGGTTCTCTGTGCATTTTGTGCATATAAATTCCTTTCACCAGATGGACTTCAAACTGCTTGAGAAGAGGCACTGTGCCTTACCTATTTTTATTTACTTTGTGGTACCTAGCATTGAATTAGGCTCACAGTAATTGCCAAATATTTTTTAATTGACCATTTGAGAACATACTGAATGCAAACCAAGACAGAGGGGGAATTAGCATAAAATACTAGTTACTGTTCTATTGACAAATTTTCTTATTGCAGGTTGGGGTGTCAAAATTTTAATTTGTCTTCATTCTTGATCCTTCTCTAACTATGGATTCAAAAAACATAATAGAAAATAAAATATCAATAATATCTAAAATGGTAAGCTGGGAAGCATCTATGATGGCTAAAGGATTCTTAATTCAGCCATGGATTTTATTGTGTGTCCTGGTTAAATTCATCCATGAACTTAGATTCAGAAAGACTAATGAAAAAAAAAGAGAGAGAAAGAACATGAAAGAAACAGAGGCAAAGCCAGCATATTTACTATTCCTTTCTAGGAACAAACCCAATTGAAAAAAATTCTAATGGCAAAATTTTTACCAATTAGAGTATAGCTCATTAACAGATATTATATTTTTCTGTTCATGAATAGCTTATTACATATCGGGAAATTAAGATTTTAAAGGAAGATTTCTATCTTTTATACCATGTACTACTATTTGTTGAAGACTAAACCTGAATGTGATGATATTTAGAAATGGGGCTTTAGAGAGATAATTAGGTTCTAGGTGAGGTCATGAAGGTGAGACCGTCTTGATGGGATTAGTGCCCTTATAAGACACCTCATGCTTGGGCACTCACGTGCTCTCTCGCTCTCATTCTCTCTCTCTCTTTCATACACACATGCACACACCACACATGCACA
Source organism: Hylobates moloch (assembly GCF_009828535.3). Lineage (NCBI taxonomy): Eukaryota > Metazoa > Chordata > Mammalia > Primates > Hylobatidae > Hylobates > Hylobates moloch. Next base: position 81,272,342 of record NW_026652282.1, on the reverse strand, counting down.
CAGGCACATGCACACTCTCTATGTCCCCTTCCTCTGTACCCTCCTCCTCCTCTGCCCCCTATTTTTGCCATGTAAGGAATCAGTGAGAAGGCAGCTGTCTATAAGCCAGGAAGAGAGTCATCACCAGAAATTGACCATGCTAGCACCTTGCTAGCCTCCAGAACTGTGAGAAAATATATTTCTGTTGTTTATGCCACCCAGTCTATGGCATTTTCTTATGGTAGCCAGAGCTAACTGAGACAAACCTACCATTCTTTTTACCAAAATTCCTCCCTCCACAAAATAAGGCATTTTTCTCAGGAAAAAAAAAAGTCATTAATGTTGTAACTTATTTAAAATCTATAAGTAAAAGATTTTGCACTTTTATAAAGTAAAAAGTCCTGACTGGCACATAGTACATTCTGAGTAAATGTATTAGAAATTGAATCTAGCTCAATTCACACCTGTAACATTAGCCTGCAGCAGAGCAAAGCTTATCATATAACCATAGCCAATCAACTTATGTGTCTTATGATTTGAGAGGACTCGTGGTACCTCCTTCTTTAAGACAACTGTCTATCCTAATAGCCAGCTACCCTTAGATATCAATTCCTTCCTAAAGAAAGCATTAGCCATAGTTTAAATGCAAATGTAGTTTTGAAGGTACATTAGAGCACTGTCAATGGTGAACACCTTAACAAGGATTAGTAAATAGGATCACCAAGCAGGATATGAAGAATGGAAATGTAGAACATGTGGATAGGTGACTTCGTATTTTCTGGTGGGTAGAGATGGATGGGAGAGTAAAGTAGATGAAAGAAGTCATCCAGAGTAGTGATGGAAAAGTAGCTAACATTTAAACATTGGGAGAATTCACTTGCAAACTTAGATTTCTAGTTTCTGTTGAAAAATCAGACCTAAAAGCACTAGGTCAGCATTCCTTCGTGAGAGATGCTACTTTTTAAATTTTTTTTAAATTTTATTTTGTAATTTCAATAGGTTTTTGGGGAACAGGTGGTGGTTGGTTACATGAATAAGTTCTTTTGTAGTGATTTCTGAGATTTTGGTGCACCCAGCTCCCGATTAGTGTATCCTGTACACAATGTGTAGTCTTTTACCCCTCGCTCTGCTCCCACCCTTTCCCCCGAGTCCCCAGAGTCCATTGTGTCATTCCTATGCCTTTGTGTCCTCATAGCTTAGCTCCCACTTATGATTGAGAACATATGATGTTCGGTTTTCCATTCCTGAGTTACTTCACTTGGAATAATAGTCTCCAATTCTATACAGGTTGCTGCGAATGTCATTATTTTGTTCCTTTTTATGGCTGAGTAGTCTATGGTGTGTGTGTATACATACTTATATACTTACACACCACATTTTCTTTATCCACTTGATTGATGGGCATTTGGGCTGGTTCCATATATTTGCAATTGCAAATTGTGTTGCTATAAACATGCTTGTGCAAGTATCTTTTTTGTATAATGACTTCTTTCCCCTGAGTAGATACCTAGTAGTGGGATTGCTGGATCAAATAGTAGATCTACTTTTAGTTCTTTAAGGAATCTCCAAACTATTTTCCTTCGTGGTTGTACTAGTTTACATTCCCACTAGCAATGCAAAAGTGTTCCCTTTTCACCACATCCTTGCCAACATCTATTATTTTATGCTTTTTATTATGGCCATTCTTGCAGGAGTGAAATGGTATCACATTGTGTTTTTGATTTGTATTTCCCTGATAATTAATGATGTTGAACATTTCCATATGCTTGTTGTCCATTTGCATATCTTCTTTTGAGAATTGTCTGTTCATATCCTTAGCCCATGTTTTGATGGGATTGTTTGTTTTGTTCTTCCTGATTTGAGTTTTTATAGATTCTGGATATTATTACTTTGTCAGATGTATAGATTGTGAACGCTTTTTCCCCACTCTGTGCATTGTCTGTTAACTCTGCTGATTATTTCTTTTGCTGTGCAGAAGGAGAGCTGCTACTTTTAAAAGGATATTTGTTCTCACTTTTTCTGTAGTCCCTACCACATCCCATGTCTCTCATACCAGGTGTAACTTCATTCTGGTATCTGCCAAGCCCCTGGAGGCCTTTCAGTTTGCCACCAAGGCCTAAGGCCTAGGAGGGTAGAGCTAAGTGTGACAATGATTGAGAAGAAGGGACCTCTGGGCACTGAAGGGTGAAAGAGATGTTGAACACAAAATAGTGATGACAGGGAGTGAGACTGCTTAGGAAGGTGACATGGCTTGCCTATGTAAAGTAAATGCAGGTGAGATTACTTTATAATGTAAGCCTTCATTTTCTGATATGCCTCCTATTTTTCATATTTCTCTAAAAAATTAATTAGATGGCCATATGATACAATTATTATCATAAACTATTTCCAGTTCAGCACTACATTTCCAATTTATTCTCACAATTTGAAAATAATCTGTAGTTACCATTCTGAATATCTGTATTGTTCAGGATGATAAAAGTTAATGAAATATTTTGGTGTTAATCTACCACATTTGTAGTATCATTTTGAATAACTCATTTTCTCAGAAGTTCCCACTTTCAAATGGATTTCTTATTTCCAAATTATATTAACCTGATAAATACAAAGTAATGTAAGTAAGGTTACAAAAACACATTAGTGTTATCAAAATGTGATGATACATACACATGAATTTGTTTCATGGAGTGTCTTTTGTTACCTTGAAACGGGGAAGTGGTTGTTGTGTTTTAAAGCCTGACAACCTCCTTGAGGTAAATAAAGAGTATTATTATTAGCTGACATAATAAAGCACTTAGCATAATATCTGAACAAAATGAATACTTAATAAATGTTACCTATCTTCCCAGACCCACCCACTTCCTTCCTACAACTTTCTATTTTAGAAAGGGAAATTGAATTAGAATGAGCCTAATAACACTCTATATATGGAGCCCCTTACCAGCTCATATCAAACTTTGCTGAGAAGCTAAGAATATTACAAGGGTGGACAAATGAGAAGGCAACTAGCCTTTCAAATTTAATAGCAGCTTAATCTCAGAAATAAATATAAGAAATGGGCAATCAAAACCATTTCTTTAATCTTGATTCCTTGTGTGGGGTGTTTAGTCAAGACCTTTGTTCATGGGCAGACACATTGTGGGAAATGCTCTGGTTAATAATGATGGCAGGAATTTTTGTCTTTTTCACCCACTGCTGTGTCTAGCATCTAGCAACGTGCCCATCAGATCGTATGCACTCAATATTAGCAGAATGAGTGAATGCAGTAATAAGCTAGAAGGCATAGTCCCTGCCCTTGAAGAGTTTGAAGCTGAAACAAACAAGTAACAAAATACAACATGGAACACAACTAACTTACAAAATTGCATGGATATAAATGACTATATCCCGTTTACCTCTCTCTTTTATCCACCCCAATACTTTTACCCTAAAATCCATGTAAATAGGCAGAATGAAGCAAACAAGAAATGTGTAATTTTTGATGACATTTATGGCATTTTTCATCTCAACTCACACACTTTTGGTGAGCTAGTGCTGATCCCAAGTTACAAGGTCATAGGTTGCAGAAGTTTTTGTTTTGTTATCTAAATTTCCTAATGCTGCTTCTTTACTTTCTCCTCAGTCAAATACTTCCATCTAGATTTTTGTTCTTAAAGAATAAGTGTGTGTGTGTGTGTGTGTGTGTGTCTGTGTGTGTGCGTGTTGAGGGGTGGGAATAGGGGTTGAACATGATGTTTAATTAGATCCATGATGTTCCAAAGCATGATGTTTGTGGCAACCCTGTATATATTGTTGCTTCCTTTGAACTCCAGAAAGAGAATTATTTTTTTTTAGTATAATCCTTAAGATACAGCTCCTCCTAGCAGCCTGGAACTTCACACTGAGATCTTCCCATTGGCACACTAAGCAGCTGTTGGAGCTCAAAAAGCAATACCCTAAAATGAAGGCTTCAGAAGCAGCCTCAGAAGCAAAACTTTTTCTCTGTCCTTCTCCTGCCTTCATGTCTCTCAGTCCCATTCTCCCCTAAGGCTAGTCATAGAAACTAGAATCTCTCTTCCCCAAGATGAATCATAGAACCAGAACCCCTTTTCCCCAAAGCCAGCCGTAAAACCTACAAATATTATGCTAACTTTCCCTCCATCTTTCTGTGTAAAGACTGGCCATAAGTAAATTATCTGATGTACCTTATTTGACTGTAGGTAGTAAGACCCCCATTCCATAAAGGTTCCTACCCCATACCCAGAGGAAGAATTGCACTCTCAGAGAGACCAAGAATCTAGACAGACAGGCCTTGCTGGATTTCCCCACTCAGACTATTAGCAATAGAGCATACCATTTTTGTCCAATCATATTTCCGCATGGCTGTCCATACTTTGCTGAACCAAATCATAAAAATGGACAATTTCCTATGTATCTCTGGGGCTTCAATACAGTTGTATGTCTTTTCTTTAATGAATCTGCCTTTTGTGAGTTGATTTTTTCAGTGAGACTTCAGGGAGCCCTTTGGCTTCTACACAGCATTTTCACGTCACTGTATTTGCCAGATCCTGTCTGTGTACTATGAGGGGAAACATGGAGATGGGACTGACCATATCTTCACTCATCCTCATTTATTTTTCAAAAAGGTGGAATATCAGAGAGAAGACAATGAACAAAGAGAGTAAATATGTGAGCAAATACAGTAGTCCTCACCATGTATCCAGTTGCTCAGTGGATGCTCTACTATAGAAGCTCTGTGAGAGCAGAAACCTTGTCTGTCCTGCTTCTGCTCTAACTCCAGCGCTTAAAACAGTGACAGACAACTGGTGCTCAGCAAACATTTGTTGAATGAATACATTCTATGTAAAGGAGTGATTATAATTAAGGCTCAAAGTGTAGGAAGGCAGGGTAGAGTTACATGACAGTAGTTTTGCATAGGAGAAACAGCAAGTCGATTAGCTTGTAGGATGCCGAGTAATTGTGGCTGAGAGATACAAGGTAACGTATCCGGAAGTAGTAAGTTATATGTAGGAAAACCATATCATTTATTACCCAAATCTGGAAATTTTTAAGAATGAAAGAAGGTACTTAATAATTGTTCCAGGATGACATGTATAAATCAGGACCATCCTGGGCAATCTGAGATATATGGTTACCCTCTTTACATGACAGTGAGTAACCTGAGTATGGGGTTAGGTTGGTGAAAATGAAGTTTGAAAAAGATTACATTAGTTTCCGTAATAGATATACACTTTAATTCTGAAAGAGAGCGAGAAAGAGACTAGAAAACTTGCTAGAATTGTAATCATCATCTGTGCTTGAAGTGACATATAATAGCTTTGACAACAGAGAAGAAGAGGTGGATCTGAAGGAGTCTGTGAAGAAGCAAGCAGATTCAAGCAACCAAGGAATATAAATGTTCAGGCATAATACTGCCTGCCGTGTTACTTCAAAACTATATAAAATGCAAGCTCTGATGAATTCTAAAATCAACTAAAGTTGTGTTATAGCTCTTTAATATTGGAAAACTTAACCTCTCTGACCTTCAGTTACCTAAAGTACCTTCAGTTAACTGAAGGTAATTTATTCAGATAAACCTCATATTTTCAAACCATTTTGGAAATCCAAATTGGTCCCTTCAAACTACTAAATTTTTTTTAATGTTAACCCCAAAATTTATTTAGTAATTTTCTCAGGTTTATTGGAAGTGCCTTAAAACAAAGCAAAAACTTAAGCTATAACTATAAAATCAGGATTGTTTAAAGTCCTTCATGATTAAGCAGTGACTCAATTTATGCCTAGAGTTTGTTTTCAAAGGATATTCTTTCCAAATGCATCTTGCATCTTTCCTATATTCAGATAACATTTATAATGAAAATCACAGGAAACATGATTAGATTTGGAAGATTTTGAGTTTCTGCTGGTAACTTTTGATTTTAAGAAAGAAAAATATGGAGCAAAGTCTTTAAGCCAAAGAAACAACAGTATTACCAGATAACTTTATAGCCCCTTTCCTTCAACTCTGAGAACTCCTTCCCACTTTCCTTATACTAGGCTGTTGCAGGCCTTGGCAATTTCTGACTACCACTCAACTACGTGAATACTGCATTGTCCTAAAGAGTCTAACATCTCTGCTTTTTAATTTTATTTCTCATCTAGAGCTCTGGTTTCAATTGCAATCCAGTTGGCAGATCAAAACTCTATCTTATTCCTTCTCTATACAAATAGACATTTTGCCAAAACTTTGGAAAAGGAGAAATTATTTCCCCATCTCTCCCTCTCACTTTTGTGCTTATACACTTGACTTAAGAAAGAATTTGCTACATTATTCTCTTTAGTGAATCTTTCTCTACAATAATTGTAGCTCAACATTACCACGGGTAGAGAGATCAATAGTGGAAATTCTTGGTAGCACCTAAATGTCATGAGACTCATATTTCCCACTGCAGAAATTGAACCACTTCTGAGTTGTTGAAATTATTGCTAAATATATTTACAGTCTTTTTTACAATAAAAAGCTTTATTACTTTTATTATGGGCTGAAGAAAATGCTTTAAATCTTGAGTTCAGAAGTAATATCTCCTGTCCTAAAAGCAATGAAGCCTTTCAAGAGAGAGGTGGAAAGAAAGTGCATTCTGAAAAGGTAGTTTATGGTTTTGGAATTTTGTTGCAATTTTGGTTCATATATTTTTACTAAGTGTAACCTGTATATGTAAATTAAATGATTATATAAGGAAGAGTAATGTTTTTATAAAGTAAGAAATGATTTTATATCCTAAAAGACAGAGGGATATAAACCAGTAAGGCAGCTCTGCATGTGCCTGATGGCTGTGAAATGACCTGTTTGATTTTCTATTACAGGCCAGCAGACTGTGCTGCCCTGGCCCACCAGACCCAAACTGTGGGGTAGCCGACTTCTCGTTAGGGAGTCTTGTGGTACAGAGTCCATTCATAGCCTGTAATAAATAAAGTGCATTTAAAACCTCATGCATATAAAGTCCTCCATTGTGAAAGCAATACCACAAAAAGATGTTTAGCCTTTGAAATAGTATTGGAAAGAGGGAAAAAAAATTCTGGCTAAACCCTGACAAATGAGTTTATCATTTGGCCATATGGAATAGTGTATGCACACATCTCCAGATAGTCAAATTCATTCAAATTAGTCCTGATAGACTAATTCATCAGTTCTTTGGAGGGTAAGCCCTAGCTAAGTTAAATAAAATGCTAAAATAAAAGCAGTTTAATTATCTCAGGAGAGAAGTAAAAAGAACTTGGCCTCAAGTCTTAACAAAATTTCATAATTAGCTTTAGTGAATAGATAATCATTTGTGATTAGCGTGTTTGTTGTACACAAAAGCTTCAGCAAAAGTGGGGATTCTTTTAATATTCTCACTTAGTCTTGTTTATGTGCTGATCAGGCTCTGTGTGTGTGTGTGTGTGTGTGTGTGTGCGCGCGCGCGTGCGCGCCTGTGTTTGTCTCCATAATACAGATGTACATTCAGATTGGGTAGGTTGAGATTATTACAGATCCCAAATTAATGGAGTTTGTGTTAATGAGGTTTTACACTATGTGCATGTACATGATAAAGGCAGTGAAGAACAAAGTGTGCCAACTGTACCTCATATTTTAAGTCGTTCTGTTTTTCTCACTGCTAATGCCATAAATTCTACATGTCATATGAGAGTAAACCCCTTTCTTCTGTTTCTGTTATTGTCCTTTGTGATAAAAATGTTGAAGTCAGAATTTACCTGAGAATTTGTAGATACATGAAGGGATATATGCCTAGTTGTAACTTTCTCCCTTGAGATGGCTATCTTCTGTAATTATTGCTTTTGTTGTTTCAACTTTTATTTTAGATACAGGAAGTACATGAGCAGATTTTTTACATGAGTATATTACATGATGCTAAGGTTTGGGGTACGGATTCATCACCCAGGTGCTAAGCATAATACCCTATAGGTAGTTTTTCACCAAATGGTCCCCTCCCTCCTTCCCACATCAGGTAGTCCCCAGTGTCTACTGTTGTCATCTTTATTTCCACATGTGCTCAATGTTTAGCTCCCACTTGTAAGTGAGAACATGTGGTATTTTCTTTACTGTTCCTGTGTTAATTCACTTAGGACAGTGGCCTCTACTTGCAACCATGTTGCTACAAAGAACATGAGTTTTTTTTTTTTTTAAATGACTGCATAGTATTCCATGGTGTGTATGTACCACATTTTCTTTATCTAATCCACCATTGATGAGCACCTAGATTGATTTCATGTCTTTGCTATTGTGAATAGTGCTGCAATCAACATTTGATTGCTTATGTCCTTTTGGTAGAATAATTTATTTTCTTTCGGAAATATACCTAGCAATGTGATTGCTGGGTCAAATGATACTTCTAAGTTTTTTGAGAAACCTCCAAACCAATTTCTGCAGTGGCTGAACTAATTTACATTCCCTCCAACAATGTATAAATGTTCTCTTTTCTCTGCTTCATTGCCAGCATTGGTTGTTTTTTACTTTTTATAATAGCCATTCTGACTGTTGTGAGATGGTATCTCGTGGTTTTGATTTCCATTTCTCTGATAATTAGTGATGTTGAGCATTTTTTCAAATGATTGTTAGCTGCTCGTATGTCTTCTTTTGAGAAGTGTCTGTTCATGTCCTTTGCTGACATTTTAATGGGGTTGTTTGTTTTTTGTTTGTTAATTTAAGTTCCTCATAGATTCTGGATATTAGACCTTTGTGAGATGCATAGTTTGTGAATATTTTCTCCCATTCTATGGATTGTCTGGTCACTCTGTTGATAGTTACTTTTGCTGTGCGAGAGTTATTTAATTAGTTCCCACATTTTTTATTTTGTTGCAATGGGTCTTAGCCAAAATTTTTTTGCCCAGGTCGATGTAGAAAGGGTATTTCTTAGAGTTTCTTGTAGGATTTTTAGAGTATGAGGCCTTACATTTAAATTCCTAATTCATCTACAGTTAATTTTTGTATATGGTGAAAAGGAGTGGTCGAATTTCTTTCTTCTGCATGTGGCTAGCCAGTTATCACAGCACCATATATGGAATAGGGAGTCCTTTCCCCATTGCTTTTGTCTGCCTTGTCAAAGATCAAATGGCTGTAGATGTGAAGCTTTATTTTTGGAGTTTCTATCCTGTTCCATTGGTCTATGTATCTGTTTTTGTACTAGTACCATGCTGTTTTGATTACTCTAGTCTTACACTATAGTTTGAAGTTGAGTGGTATGATGCCTCCAGCTTTGTTCTTTTTGCTTAGGATTGTTTTGGCTATTCAGGCTCTTTTTTGGTTCTATATGAATTTTATAGTAGTCTTTTCTAATTTGAAGAATGACATTGGTAGTTTAATTGGAATACTGTCAATTCTGTAAATAGCTTTTGGCAGTATGGCCATTTTAATGACATTGATTTTTCCAATCAATCAGGATGGAATGTTTTTCTTTTTATTTGTGTGGTCTGTGATTTCTTTCTGCAGTGATTTGTAGTTCTCCTTGTAGAGATTTTCCTCGACCTCTAGTGCTGTATTTCTAGGTATTTCATTTTCTTTGTGGCTATTGTAAATAAGATTGTGTTATTGATTTGATTTGACTCTCAGCCTTGATGTTATTGGGGTATAGATATGCTACTGATTTTTGTACATTGATTTTGTATCCTGAAACTTTAGTAAAGTTGTTTATCAGTTCTTGGATCCTTTTGGAAGAGTCGTCTTTAGAGTTTCCTAGGTATAGAATCATATCATCAGGAAAGAGAGATAGTTTGACTTCTTTTTTTTCCTATTTGGATGCTTTTTATTTCTTTCTCTTGCCTGATTGCTCTGGCTAAAACTTCCAGTACTGTGTTGAATAGGAGTGGTAAGAGAGAAAAACCTTGTCTTGATACAGTTCTCAAGTAAATGGTTCCGGTTTTTACCTATCTGGTGTGATGTTGACTGTGAGTTTGCCATAGATAGCGCTTATTATTTTGAGGTATGTTATTTTGATGCCTAGTCTACAGAGAGTTTTTATTGTGAAGAGATGTTGGATTTTATTGAAAGATTTTTCTGCATCTATTGCAACAATCATATGGTTTTTGCTTTTGATACTTTTATGCAGTGAATCACATTTATTGATTTGCATATGTTAGAAAGAGCCTTAGATCTCACAAATAAAGCCTACTTGATCATGGTGTGTTTACTTTTTGATGTGCTGCTGGATATAGTTTGCCAGTATTTTGCTGAAGATTTTTGTGTCTGTGTTCAATAGGGATAGCAGCCTGAAGTTTTCTTTTATTGTTGTGTCTCTGTCAGATTTTTGTATCAGGCTGCTGATGGCTTCATAGAAAGAGTTAGGGAGAAGCCCCTTCTCCTTGATTTTTGGAATAGTTCGATAGGATTGGTACCGGTTCTTCTTTGCATGTCTGATACAATTCAGCTGTGAATCTGTGTGGTCCAAGGCTGTTTTTTAGTTGGTAGGTTTTTAAATTACTGATTCAATCTCAATAGCAGGATATTGGTCTATTCGAGGTTTTGATCTCTTCTTGACTCAATATTGGGACATTGTGTGATTTCAGGAATTTACTCATGTCCTCTAGATTTTCCAAGTTAAGTGAATAGAATTGTTCAAATTATTCTCTGAAGATCTGTTACATTTCTATGGGATAATTTATAATATCATCTTTGCCATTTCTAATTGTATTTTTTTTTATTTTTGTGGGTACAGAGTAGGTGTTTATATTTGTGGGGTCCGTTAGATGTTTTGATACAAGCATGTAAAGTGAAATAACATCATGAGAATGGGGTACCCATCCCCTCAAACATTCTGTGAGTTACAAACAATCCAATTACACTCTTAATTATAAATGTACAATTAAGTTATTATTTACTATAGAATGGGCCAAAACTGGAAGCAATCCCCTTGAAAACTGGGACAAGACAAGTATGCCCTATCTCACTGCTCCTATTAAACATGGTATTGGAAATTCTGGCCAGGACAATCAGGCAAGAGAAAGAAATAAAGGATATTCAAATAGGGAGAGAGGAAGTCAAATTATCTTTGTTTGCAAATGAGATGATCCTATATCTAGAAAACCCTATCGTCTTAGCCCAAAAGCTTCTTAAGCTTATAAGCAACTTCAGCAAAGTCTCGGAATACAAAACCAATGTGAAAAGATAATAAGCATTCCTATACACCAACAGTAGACAAGCAGAGAGTGAAATCATGAATGAACTGTCATTCACAATTGCTATAAAGAGAATAAGATACCTAGGAATATAGCTAACAACAAGGGAAGTGAAGGGCCTCTTCAAGGAGAACTATAAACCACTGCTCAAGGAAATCAGAGAGGACACAAATGGAAAAACATTCCATACTCATGGATAGGAAGAATCAATATCATGAAAATGGCCATACTGCCCAAAGTAATTTATAGATTGAATGCTATCCCCATCAAGCTACCATTGACATTCTTCAAGAATTAGAAAAAAATATTTTAAAATGCATATGAAACCAAATGAGCCTGTATAGCCAAGACGATCCTAAGCAAAAAGAACAAAGCTGGAGGCATCCTGCTACCAACTCAAAACTATACTACAAGGCTACAGTAACCAAAACAGCATGGTACTGGTACAAAAACAGACACATAGACCAATGCAACAGAATAGAGAACTCAGAAATAAGACCACACACTTACAACCATCTGATCTTTGACAAACCTGGCAAAAATAAACAATGGGGAAAGGATTCCCTATTTAATAAATGGTGCTGGGAGAACTGGCTAGCCATATGCAGAAAATTGAAACTAGACCCCTTCCTTATACCTTATACAAAAATTAACTCAAGGTGGATTAAAGACTTAAAACTCAAACTATGAAAACCTCAGATGAAAATCTAGACAATACCATACAGGACATAGGCATGGGCAAAGATTTCATGATAAAAATGCCAAAAGCAATTGCAACAAAAGCAAAGATTGACAAATGAGATCTAATTAAACTAAAGAGCTTCTGCACAGCAAAAGAAACTATCATCAGAGCAAACAGACAACCTGCAGAGTGGGAGAAAAATTTTGCACTCTATTCATCTCTCAAAGTTCTAATATCCAGAGTCTACAAGGATCTTAAACAAATTTGTGAGAAAAAAACAACCAACCCTGTTAAAAAATGGGCAAATGATATGAACAGCCACTTCTCAAAAGAAGGCATTCATGCAACCAACGCACATATGAAAAAATGCTCAACATCAGTGATTATTAGAGAAATGCAAATCAAAACAACGAGGTACCATCTCACACCAGTCAGAATGGCGATTACTAAAAAGTACAGAAAGAACAGATGCTGACAGTGCTGTGGAGAAATAGGAATGCTTTTACACTGTTGGTGGAAATGTAAATTAGTCCAACCATTGTGGAAGACAGTGTGGCAATTCCTCAAAGATCTAGAACCAGAAATACCATTTGACCCAGCAATCTCATTACTGGGTATATCCAAAAGAATATAAATTTTTTTTGTAAAGATACACAAATACATATGCTCATTGCAGCACTGTTCACAATAGCAAAGACATGGAATCAACCTAAATGCCCATTAATGATAGACTGGATAAAGAAAATTTGGTACATATACATGATGGGATACTGTTCAGCCATAAAAAGGAATGAGATCATGTCCTTTGCAGGGACATAAATAGAGCTGGAAGCCATTATCCTCAGCCAACTACCACAGGAACAGAAAACCACACACCGCGTGCTTGCACTTATAAGTGGGAGCTGAACGATGAGAACACATGGACACTGGGAGAACAACACGTACTCGGGCCTGTTGGTGGGGGCTGGAGGGAGGGAGAACATCAGGAAAAATGGCTAATGCATGCTGAGCTTAATACCTAGGCAGCAAACCATCATGGCACACATTTACATATGTAACAAATCTGCACACCCTACACATTTACCCCAGAACTTAAAAGTTGGAGGAAAAAAAGAAATAATAATCATTTAGATACTAAAAAAAAAAGAAAAAAAAGAAAATGTGATACATATACACCTTGGAATACTATGCAGCGCTAAAAAATCCCGAGATCATGTCTTTTATAGGAACGTAGATGGAGCTATTACCCTTAGCAAACTAATTGAGGCACAGAAAATGAAATACCACTTGTTCACACTTATAAGTGGGTGCTAAATAAGAGCTTATGGACACAAAGATGAAAACAATAGACACTGGGATCTACTTGATGGGGGAGTGTGGGAGAATGGAGAGAAGCAGAAAAGATAACTATTGGGTACTGGGCTTAATACTTGGGTGATGAAATAATATGTACAACAAACCCCTGTGACATGTGATTACCTATGTAACAAACCTTCATATGAACCCCTAAACCTAAAATAAAAGTTAAAAAATGAAACCCCAATTGCCAATATAATGGTATTTGGAGATAGAGCCTATATGAGGTAATTAGGTATTGATATTTGAGCTGTCATGACAGAACAGTGGGATTATGAGGATAAGAAGAGACATGAGAGAGCTTGCTTCTTCTCTCTCTCTGCTACAAGAGAAGGCAGTCGTTTACAAGCCAGAAGTCAGGCTCTCTCTAGACACCAGATCTTCTGGTGCCTTCTTCTTGGACTTCATAGTCTTTAGAATTGTGAGAAATAAATGCTTACTGTTAAAAAAAAAAATCAGCTTTTCATGAAGGTTTTACTCTAATTTATTTCACTAATTTTAATTACTGTCTTATTAATATGTACACCATTAATAGTTGTATAGTTGAGAAAATTATTTTTCTTTTCTTTTTTCTTTTTTTTTTTTTGAGATAGGTTCTCACTTTGTTGCTCAGGCTGGAGTGCAGTGGGGTAATCATGCTCACTGCAACCCTGATCTCTGGGCTCCAGCAATCCTTCTACCTCATCCTCTGGGGTAGCTGGGACTACAGACACATGCCACCATGCCTGGCTAATTGTTTTTTTTTTTTTGTAGAGATGGGGTTTCGCCACGTAGCCCGGGCTGGTCTCAAACTCCTGAGCTTAAGCGATATGCCCACCTAGGCCTCCCAAAGTGCTGGGATTACAGGCGTGAGCCACTGCACCTGCCTGACAAAGTAATTCTTTAGATCTCTTTAAAATCTTCCGTTTTTAGCCACTTCACTTTGATATTTTATTTGAAAATAAAGAATATTTTGTTAATATGTATGCAAAGTATGTTATAACTTAGTCAAATGATTCTTTCAAATATTCAGCATGCCTCAAAGTCCTCTCAACCATACCCTACATACTGTGTCTCCTTTTGTTCTTATCAGCTAGAAACTATAATTGTGGTAGAATATGCATTATTCCTTATAATCCAATTCAATCAACAAATCCTTATTAAGCTCCTCCATATAATTCACTTTGGTTACAAGGGTGAATATTATATTGAAATGCTTACAGAATTTCCCCTGTGGAGGTTTTCATTGAAAAAAAGTACAATATCAGTATCCCTCTCTTTATTTTTAATCCTTATATTCTAGTTATAAAAACATAAATGTAAAATATAGTTTAAAATACAAATTTTTAATAAAATATGAGCAAAGCCATATTCTTTAAATTTTCTTCTGCATATGCATATGGATTTCATATGACAATGTGAATCGTCATATATTAGAGATATATGTTATTTTACTTTAATGATTATAGCCCTTTCAACTAAAAGTTTACCTAAATACTATTGAACCTTTAAAAGCAATATATCACTAACTGGGAAATGGATTTTTATGCATTTACTGTCTACTAATGTAGTATGTTTTGTAAAATTACTGAATTTTAAACTACTGCAATAATTACCTTGCCGCCTTCTTGTTTTTCTGACCTCGTAAACATTCTGCATTCCTAAAATGCCACATCATGCACTTTATTTCAGTGCTCAAAACCGTCAGTGACTCCATATTGTCCATAGAATGCAAATGACTATTTGCTCTACATTACACTGATTTTCCTGAGAGAACTTTTATACTTGCTGTGCTACACAGTACATTATCTTTTGTTAGTACAAATTTAATATATTTACTTAGCCTCCAGATTCCTTAAAGAAATATGTCTCTGTGTCTTTTAAATCTATTCCCCCAGAATACCCTGAATCATAGCTGTGCCCCCAAGAGATACTTGATAAGTGCATATTAAATGATTGATCCAGACTATTTGAACCTTATCTATGTTTTTAGTTTCTTCACTTTCTTTTGTTTGTTTTCCGAGATGGGGTCTCACTCTGTCGCCAGGCTGAAGTGCAGTGGCACAATCTCGGCTCACTGCAATTGCCACCTCCTGGGTTCAAGCGATTCTCCTGCCTCAGCCTCCCGAGTAGCTGGGACTACAGGCACCCACCAACACGCCCAGCTGATTTTTGTATTTTTAGTAGAGACAAGGTTTCACCTTGTTGGCCAGGCTGGTCTGGAACACTGACCTCAAGTGATCCACCCGCCTCGGCCTCCCAAAGTGTTGGGATTACAGGCGTGAGCCACTGCGCCCAGCCACTTTCTTCACTTTCTAACTCAAGATTTTTTCACTGTTTACTTGTAGCTAGTGGAAAAAACAGTGATGAGGAGAAGAGGTGCAATAGTCATGCTTATTGGCCTCTAAAGGCCTGGAATCTCTATATATCCTGACTTGTCCAACCTCTCAATCCCCAAACTGTTCAACCTTTCCAAGATTGAACCCACCTTCCAAATTTTTCCAGAAAGCCATTGTCTCCATTCTCTCAAGATAATACTATAACTGCCTCCATGTTGTGCTTTTTGATAGTAGTGGTTTGCCTTGAAACCGCTGAAATGTAACTTTAAGGCATTTTTAAGGTATTGATCAGTTCTCACATTCTATACATTGTTAACAAGTCTATGTCCAACCATTAATATACACTGATAGACACAGGGCATGTTCTCCATCACTCATCTGTATCTTTCCAAATTGGTAAAACTATTTACATATTTGTATTTATATATACATGTACATATTATTTACTTAATCTATGTAATCTATCTTCTTTTTAATAACTCATAGACTCTTAGAGTTTGAGAGAAAACTTAAAAGTCAGTCATTCCCAAGCAGTCACCCTATACTTGAATCCTGTCTTAGTTAGTTTGGCTGCTATAATAAAATGCCATAGATGAGGAGGTCCAAACAATACGCTTTTATTTATTTGAGTTGTGGAATTTGGAAGTCCAAGATCAAGGTGCCAGCTGATTCAGTTCTTGATAAGGGCCCCTTCCAGTTTTGTGGATGGCTACCTTCTTGCCACCTTCTTGTTATATTCTCACAAGGCAGAGAGAGATCATCTTTCTCTTGTCTCTTCCTATAAAGGCACTAATTCCATTCATGAGGGCTTCACCTTCATGACCTAATCATCTCCTAAAGGTGTCACTTTCAAATACTATCACATTGGAGATTAGAGCTTTAACATACGAATTTTGAGGGAACACAAACGTTCAGTCCATAGCCAATCCCAATGGTCTTTCTCAGTTTTCTTTACAGATTTTCTCTCTTCATTTGGGATGATCACAACTACATTCAGTGATTGAGATATAGTTATGTCATCATTTCATTCAACAAATGCAGCAGATTTGGTCAGAGTTTTCAGGGAAGAGTCGATGATATTCATAGTTCTTTTTTCTGGAACATGTCCATTTAGTGATGATAGCCAAATTTATGGAACCCTAATAAAGATATAACTCACGTGTTTTAGTCCTGAGTGGTGTCATAGCCAAAAGTCACACTTCAAAATCAAAAAATTCATAAACCCAAGCAATGCATCACATGTCCCATTTCTATCCCCTCAATTTATCATACACCACACTCTTTAGAAACCATATATTTCTCCTACCCCAATCCTCCCTCTCCAGCCTGCAAAGCCTCTAAATTCTATCTGCTCTCCCACCTCTTCATAGATTCTGTTAACCTCTTTCACTTAGTTCTTTCATTCTTCTGCAGATTTTTTTTATCCTGTCTCCTTGTCATTCTTTGCCTATTCTTTGATTTATATCATGGAAATATAATAACTGGTCTGGATGAGACATGCTTTTTGCTGATAGTTGGAAGAGTAGGGGTAGTGGACAGGAGAAATTATGCATGCAAGATAAAGTTCTCTTCTGTGAAAAATGTCTATAAAATCTCTCCTGTTGATAATTGTACTCCGTGATGTATAGTTAGGACTATATTTTTATATGCATATTATCTCATAGTCATTTATTTTGTAGTTCACGCCACTTTCTGCTCTTTCACACTGTCATGAAGTCTCCTTACAATTGGCGATTTAGGGATTTCTGGTTTTGTTTTTTTTTGTCACCCAGCAAAACTTAATGTTAGCAGTAAACTTAAGTCTTTACTGTGTATTATCATTTCTAGAGATATTATTCCTACTTCTACTTGTATGGTCATTTTTATTTAAATGTCTTTCCCACCATTTTTTTTCTTCGTATGGTTGTTAGGTCCTAGAAATCAAGGAACATTTCTATTAGCAGAGCAATTAATGTCAAGGCACAAACAGTTTCTAATGGTAATCAATGCCAGTATTTATGAAATGTAGGAGTTTCATATATGTCAATTGTCTAATGGTCAAGAGCAGAAATAGGGCTAATTCAAGGCAATCATAAATGCTTTTCCTGAACCAGTCTCATCTCTTTTTTTCTTATTTCCTTCCTCATCTACCCCCCAATTCTAACAGCTCTTCCTGTTTGTCAACTTTCTTCTTAAAGCTATGAAGTCTGAGTTCTTGCTTCCACCACTCAAATGGAGAGTATTTCCCCCAAAGTCACCAACATCCTCAAATGTTTACAGAGCACATATTACATGTCAGGCATATTACAAATTAGGAGCTGTTTATAGAGTAGTAGAGAGAACAAATATAATTTTTGTTTACATAGACATAGAAACTGTAGAGACATATAGAAACCAAAGAATCACAAAAATAAGAATATTTGACAAGTGCTATAAAGGAAAATAATGACTCTATTAAGAGAATAACAGTGATCACTTCATTTTTATTGGGGAATAAGGAATGTCTATTTGAAAAACCCATGTTCAGACCAAGGCCTGAAGGATGAGAAGAGTTAGAGAATAGAGTAGAAGAGGAGGTTCTAGACAGTGAAAAAACATATGTTAAACCCCTGAGGAAGAAAATAATTGGTACATTAAAAACTTTGAGAGACATTCTATACAGCCACAGCAAAAAAAGCAAAGGGAAAAGTTACGAGGAAAAAAAAGCTGGAAAAGTAAACTTGAGAAGTAGTATGCAGGGTTGTTTAAGGCCATATTAATAACTTTATATTTAATCATCAAGTGTGATAGGAATCTGTTTCAGGTTAAAAAGGAGTGATGAAATATCATTTACAGTTTTATAATGTGGCTAAAGATGGATTGGACGGGTACAATTGTTAAGATACTACATAATTTCAGGCAAGAAGTGATGATGTATTTGACCAGGGTAAAATTTGAGGCATATTTCAACGTGGAATTGACAGGATTTGGTATTGGATTAATGGATCAGATGTGGAAGGTGAAGGAGAAGACGAAATTCTCAGTTTTCAAGCTTGGACAACTGGGGGAACTAGGTGCTTTTACTGAGATAAGGCAGTCAGAAGAGCAGTGTTTGTTTTTTGTTTGTTTTGTTTTCTGAAGAATATAGGGTTACTCAAGTGTCCACTTTTTGATCTGTTAAGTTTGAGATGCCTATATGAAATATCCAAATGGAAATACCAAATAAGTTAAAAAGGTGACCTGGTCTAAAGACATACATTTGGGAGTTATATGTATATAGATGGTATGTAAACTCCTAGGAATAGATGGACAAGGACAAATGAGAGGGAACCAGAATGACTCTCACTAATCCATACCAAGGGTTCCCCACCCCCCCATTAAGTGTTCTCCTTCATCTTTCTGGTGTATTTACAATTATTATTATTATTATTATTATTATTATTATTAGAGACAGAGTCTAGCTCTGTTGCCCAGGCTGGAGTGCAGTGGTATGATCTTGGCTCACTGCAACCTCCACCTCCCAGGCTCAAGCGAATTCTCCTGCCTGAGACTCCCAAGTAGCTGGGACTACAGGTGCATGCCTCCACTCCCGGCTAATTGTTGTATTTTTAGTAGAGACAGAGTTTCACCATGTTGGCAAGGCTGGTCTTGAACTCCTGACCTTGTGATCCACCTGCCTTGGCCTCCCAAAGTGCTGGGATTACAGGCGTGAGCCACCATGCCTGGCTTGCATTTACGATTATTAATCATGATCTTCTTCTTGAAAGTTTGTCTATTCATAAATGTTGTAACATTGCACTCTCCTCTCAATCCTCGCAACTCTACCACATACACATTCCTTCTTTCAGGGAAATCATCTTCTGTATCGTTTAGGGTCATACTAGTTGCTATAACATAAAGACTCCAAAATACAGTGGCTCAAACAAGATGCAAATTTAGTTCTCTCATGTAACAGTCCACGTTTAAGATCAATGAGAGGGTGTCTTGCATAGCATAACAGAAGTCCAGTTTCTTTCCATTTTCTTTACTGTTTTCTTGGGTATTGTCTTTATCTGCATGTTCAAAACATAGTTGCAATCATGTCTGTGTTTTATTTTACTGGATGTAAAAGAGACTGTGAAGGAGGAAGCAGGCTTATTATCTTAAAGGCTTTGGCCTGAATACCATGCACATTGCTATCTCTGTCATTTTATTGGTGAAAAGTTAGTCAAATGGTCATACCTGACTGCAAGAATGGACAAGAAATATAGTATGTCTGTATAGTATATCTGGCCAGTTGTATTAGTTTCCTATTGCTGCTGTAACAAATTACCACAAACTTGGTGACTTGAAACAATACAAAGGCATTATCTTACATTTCTGGAGGCCAGAAGTCTGAAATGGGTCTCAGTGGGCTAAAATCAAAGTGTTAGTAGAGCTGTATTCCTTCTGCAGGCACCAAGGAAGAATCCATTTCCTTGACTCTTTCAGCTCTAGAAACTGCCTGCATTTCTTGACTTATGGCCTCTTCCTCTATCTTCAAAGCTGGCAGCATAGCATTTTCAAATGTCTCTGACTGACCTCTTTTGCTGCCCTCTTCCATTTTACAGGACATTCTGATTACACTGGGCTCACCCAGACAATCCAAGATAATTTTCCTGTTTTAAAGTCAACTGATTAACAACCTTAATTCCATTTGCAGCCTTAATCTCCTCTTGCCATGGAGCCTACATATTCACAAGTTCTGGAGATTAGGATGGGAGCATCATTGGGGGGCCATTATTCTGTTTACCACACCAGCCATATATATGTCAGGCTACAGGTCTATTTCCATGGAAGGAAAGGTGAATGGAGTCTGGCAGTCTTCACCACATTAACTTTCATGGCTTTTGTATTCAAGTAAATGCTATTTTGACATCTATATCAAAATAGTGGTGGTCTAAATGTCCTGCTTCAATCAATTCTGTGCTAATGACTCTCCAAAGTACTTACAAAATATTGTCCTACTTATGGTTCAATTCCATATATAAATCAGAACTCATCACATAATTTCATCTCAGTTGTACCACTACTTCTAGTCATAGCTAAAAGCCTTGAGGTCCTCTTCAACTCTTCCTTCTCCTTTGGCTCCTGTATTTAAATTGTCATAAAACCATAAAAGATGGTTTGATATTTCTCTTTATTTGCTATGTCTTTTTGATTGGCCCCTCCTTGTTCATTTTTACTTACCTTGCTTTGTTCAGTTGCTCATCTCTTCACTTATCACTTACTAAAATACCCTTCTTGACTATGACTCCACTCTTTTCTGTGCTCTAATCTGTCCAAATTTTGAAACTGTTTCTTTTGTTTTCTCTCGTGTTTATCTTGTTGGTTCAATCCTATCATTTTCTGGCCCAGGAACTTGTCTGTTTTCTACATCATTATAACCCAGAGCCTTTTCTGGGCTTACTAAACCTTTAATAATCTTACTCAACTCCACTCTGGTAGACATGATCGCTTCTGGTATCAGTTTTACCCTTTCTCTCACACACGGACACATTTCTGTGCCTCTCCTTATGCCAAATCCCTCCTTGGTTACAGTGCTCTCTCATTGTTACCACTCCATATCCTAAACATACCCCAAGACTTTGCTTAACCTTTAGCTTGTCCATTGTCAAGTCTTTTGTTACCACTCCAGCGAATTAGTGGATCTCCCATTTCTTGACTATTGGCTTTTGCCCTTCAGGTTAATGTCATATATACATAGCATTTAGTTGATCTGTAATTAATTCATAAATGAGAATTTTGATCATCCAAATATGTAGTAAAATTCTTCAGGGTAAGAGTCATGTCTAGCTTTTTTTTTTTTTCTTACTTTGCGGTGCCTAGTATAGTGCTGGGAATATAGAACCTCAATAAATACTTGTTTAGTAACTCAGCCATCCTCTTTCCTTCTCTCTCCTTCTTAATGGTAATGGCCTTAGCTTGTTCTTGAGGGGTAAATACTTGAGAATAGGACAGAGGGCAAATGATTAAATATAAAGGGGTGAGGTGGAGCCCCCAGACAAAAAGCAATGCAGGCCAACCATTGTATTATGTATTTTACATGTGGTGATTAAATTATTGTTGACATTAACATATGACAACCTGTTGAAATGATTTGTAAGTCTTTTAGGGTTTTACAGACAGCTTTATCTCTCAGTTCTACATGATGAAATGGCAAAGAATTATTTATTGTGTCTTTCCACCACTGGCATATGGAATTTTTAAAAGATTTATTTTAACTTTGGGGTTCTCTTGAGATTAGAGAACTGGCAAGAAAAAGAATAAAATCTTCTTTGTCTCCTCAGGCCCACAGCATCATAAGCTCTACCACGCTATTTCTTCAAGGATCTTTCTCTTATCCATGCAAAGGAAGTGCTTTCTTTTTATTGTAATGTAGTTGTAAAACTCAAACAACCATCATAATTTCATTAAATCATGCTGAACTTCATAGAATTGCTGAAAAGGATCCATAATATGCAATATTTGTTCTGCAAACTGACTGAATATTTATAATATTTAGTCTATATCATGCTATTTATTCTAAAAAATGACATATTTGTTTTTGTTTTCTTAGTAGAGCATAAGGCAAATTATATTAATTAGGCTATTTACATGATTTCCTAACTTAGAGCAGTGAAACTTGCCTTTAGCTAGCAAATAATTGGAATTACAATTGCTAGAGATATCACAAGTTTGTTAATTGTATCAGGCTTCATCAAGCTCTGATAGGTTGCTAAATGGTCTTTTTTCCCTCCTCTCCCCTTTTTTCCTTTTCTCATCTACCTCATCCCCTGTCCCCTTCATTCCTTATGTAGAATGAAATTACTATAAAGTATATATATATAGTACCTGATCATCTGAGCTACAATTTCCACTTCAAATTTGAGAGTCTATAATCTTCTACAAATGGACAGATTGTAATTTGTTATTGTTCCCTTTTGAAAAAAATTAGGCTTGAATGTTGAGAAAAACCCAGGTCTTACCCTCTCTGCTTTTCGGAAATAATGGAAATTTTTTTTTTTTTTTTTTTTTCTGAGACGGAGTCTTGCTCTGTCGCCCAGGCTGGAGTGCAGTGGCGCAATCTCGGCTCACTGCAAGCTCCGCCTCCCGGGTTCACGCCATTCTCCTGCCTCAGCCTCTCCGAGTAGCTGGGACTACAGGCGCCCGCCACCACGCCCGGCTAATTTTTTGTATTTTTAGTAGAGACGGGGTTTCACCATGGTCTCGATCTCCTGACCTCGTGATCCGCCCGCCTCGGCCTCCCAAAGTACTGGGATTACAAGCGTGAGCCACTGTGCCCGGCCAATAATGGAAATTTTTAAAAGAGACATTAAAGGCAGAAACCAAAACAATGAAATCTAACAAATTTAGTAGTAATGTAGTATCCCTGTGAAACTATTTTAGTTTTTACTATTAAGATGTATTTAGAAGTTTTCCTATGCCTTTTTTTCCCCACAATTTGGGGATAGAAGCCAGTTGGGGAGGTGTGGGGGGCAATAGAAAAAAACATGATTGAAAAGAAATCACTAATAACTGAAAGAAATTATAACTGCAGCATTATCTGATTATGTTACTGTTGCCTAATGACTTCCAATGCCTCCCCGTTGTTCTTAGAACACTTTCCAGACTGTGTTCTATGGACACTAGTTTTCTAGCGTACTACTCCTGAGATATAATCCTCAAAATAAGTGGGAAGTATTCCAACCTCAAATAACTTCAGGAAATCGTGTATGTTATACCTCATTCTGGGAGAGTCACACAACATGTCAACAAATGAAAAGATCTGAGAAATCCTACAGAGGACAACTATTTAATATTGATTAACCTAGTATTTCCAAAGCATGTTTGACCATAGGTTTTTCTTTTTCTTTTTACATAATGCCTATTGTCATTTTGTGGACTTACTTTCTGGAGGAAATGGTACCTTAGGCTAAAGGCCAAGCTGTTCCATGTGTCCTTCAAGGCTGGTCACAGTTCATCCCTCCCTGTCTCTCTAATCTCACCTCTTCCTACTTTCCTTCCTGCTCCTACTCTTTTCAGTTCCCTAAAAGAAGCCATCCTCTCTCACTTCCAGACCTTTCTTCACTGGATGAATTTCTTCTCATGCCTCTGGTCTCCAAATCACTGTCCTTTCTTTGAAAATCCTTGCCTGCCCACATACCTTTAAAACTCAGGGGTTCCATTTAGGGGCACCTACCTTTTTCTGTTTTCCACGGCACACTCTATTTGCTTCTGTCTCTGTCAGTAAGCTGTGTTCACTGTTATATCCTCAGGCAGTGTGGTGTGATAGAGCT
The DNA here is from genome assembly GCF_009828535.3 of Hylobates moloch. Taxonomy (NCBI): domain Eukaryota; kingdom Metazoa; phylum Chordata; class Mammalia; order Primates; family Hylobatidae; genus Hylobates; species Hylobates moloch. Next base: position 81,248,607 of record NW_026652282.1, on the reverse strand, counting down.
AACTTGTGCTGGAACTGGCTTGTACTGGCTTACAAGAGCCTATTGTTAAATTTTCAGAACTGTTGTTGAGTCCATTGATGTCCCCATGGTAGCTCAAAATCAGCCATGGTGGGAATATTTTCGCGACAGAAACTGGCAAACACAACAAAGCAGGCTTGTTTTGAGCTGGTTGTTAAATATTCACCAACACATCACTGACTCCATGCCTAGCATTGTACCTGATAACCTGATGCACAGTGGGCATTTAGTTAGTAATTTTTTGAATGAATAAATAAAATAATTCTGTTTTTCAAAAGTATTTTATGTTGCCTCAATGTGTCTACTCCTTAGGCTCTGGGAACAATCTTCTTCACATTGTGCAAGTTTTCTTTTGTCTTTTTTTAAAAAAATACTATTTTGCCTGAAGGAAAGGACTCTGTCATTTATTTCTACATAACCTAGAATGCCTTGAAGAGAGCAAGCAGTTCATAATTTTTAAGTGACAATTATACCTATGAATTGAGCTTGTGCTGTCTCACCTCCTTTAGTCAGTCAATCATACCTCCTCTAACTCTTATTCCACTGGTAGTGGCAATCATTGAGCCTAGTGGGGTTTTTTTTTTTTTTCTAAAATATACTGAGTATAGAGTCACCATGGGGCAGAGATAAAAAATGGTTGTTATTTTTGAAGCCCCAATTCCGCTCATCAGATTTTCCAGGTGAGGAGGGGAAGGTATACACACACACACACACACACACACACACACACAAATACTGCTCTCTCAAAGCTTCGAGAGTTGTCTAATTAACTTAAATAATTAGATTACCATCTTGGGTCAGGTTCTCCAGGAGCCAACTTGGAGATGAGGATTTCTGTACAAGTGATTTATTAAGGAAGTGCTCCCAGGAGAAACTGGTAAGAGAGTGAGTAAAGCAGGCCAGGGATAGAAAGCCAAGTAGGAGTGTAATCTTGGGCAAAAGTCCTGGGGAACGTAGGCTTCTGCTGGACTCCACAGAGGAATGCTAGATTTACATCTCAGAATCCTCCCAACCTGAGGCAAGGATGCTGGAATTTCATACTCCTGTTCCTGAAGACCATGGTGGTTGGAAACAAAAATAGGCATGAGAACAGGCACGCAGATATTGTAGGAGAAATCCGAGGAGATCTGGAAGGAGCACGTTAAGTCTAAAATGAGATTATAAACAAATTCAGAGTTAAGCTGTTTGCCTTTGGATATGCTTTAATTATCTTTAGTCATGAGTATTGTTAATCACCTCTTTGACCTTGGAGAGATAAATTCTAGGTCTCAGTTTCCTCATTTATAAAACAGAGATAAGGAGAGATAGACTAGCTTCATAGGACATGTTAAGCAGTTTGGACTTCAGCCTAAGGCAGCATTTCCTCCAATAAATCCAAAAAATGCTCATAGGTGTTATGTAAAAAGAAAAAAAAATCTATGCACAAACATGTTTTGGAAAACCAAGTTAATCAATGTTAAATGACTGTCCTCACTGTAGAATTTCTCAGAGCCTTTTATGGGTTGGTATGTTGGACTACATACCGCTAATGTCCCTTTTAGGTCTAACATTCTATTGTTTCTTAATAACTGTGACAAGTCTGAGATTTTACCCTACTTGCAAGCTAGAAAGTTAACCTTGTAGAAGACAGGAGACTCCTGGATCAGAGGCAAGGGACAATTTATTATTCATAGCAGTAGCAGTACCCACAGTATCAGCATTTGTGTAAGTTCCCTGAGCCACAGTTCCCAAGGGAAATATGGAAAGGATAATATGACATCTACATAGGCAGTGGGATGCATTATAGGAAAGAAACTCTGAGCTTAAGGAAGCCAAATAGTTTATCCTTGGCGGTAAGTATGCCTGATCCTTTTCCTGGAGGAAGATATTATTTTTAATATACTTACAGAAAAAAACCTACCCTCTATTTCATTCCTCTATCAGAGATGTTGGCTATACACATACTTTTAAAAAGATCACCTGGCACAAAAGTAGTCAGTGCTTCTGCTTGCTCAAAGTGTAGAAAAGCCTAATTACTATGGACAAATGTCCCCTTACATTGTTCTAGAGTCTATTTCACCAATTATTTCTTTTAAGATAATATCTGAGATGTGTGGACAAGAAATGAGTAAGCATTTTCCTGAAACTTGAGTAAATGTAATCCTTTCTGATCAGATCATCTCTTGGAAAACAGTGAGAGCTGGTGAACTCAATAGGTAGATTCTCAGGCTCAGGGTATGTACCCCATAAGCTTGTCTTTTTTCCTTCTTCCTGTCTCTGTTTATTCAAGTTGCTTAGTAGTTACTAGGATTAGTCACACTATTTCCAATCTGTACTGTGACCTCACTATTTGCTTTAAGAAATACAGTAAACTTTGAGAATAACAATAGATATTATTCACCAACTTCCTAACAAATCCACCCAAGTTATTTCTTCATCTGTGGAAAGTTTCTCACCTTGGACCACCTTCAGAGAGAATATAATCAAGCTAGGCAGATAAGTATACCCTCACAGGCCCAAGGCAAATCACAATTTTAATAAAAATTGGAAATATGACCCACAGTATTGGGACTTTGCCTCTCTAGGCTGTTCGAATGTATCATTTTTCAAGGCTTGGTATGGAGCAGGCTATAGACATCCTAGAGTGCTAGGAACATGCATTAAGTTTTTCTTAATCTATTTTTCTTACCTGATAAGGTAAGCATCTTGGATATTTTCTGGAAGTGAAAAATGTGTACATTATAAATACATGAAATAAAGTATTTGCAAAATTGATTTCTACTCCAAGTAATAAAACCGTGCCCAACCAGAGTACTAAAATATGGTCAGGTGAATTGATTAGTGTGATAATCTATAACAAATATCAGTTTTCTCTGAATTTTAAGCAACATGGCCAATTTCCATATCTTATGACAAGCTAATGTTTATGAAACTTTCAGATTGTCTTAGTATTTCCTCAACTTGAATCTTCCAGGTAAGTTATTCTGGCATTTTTCACATGCCTATAGCACAGATTCTTTAGCTTATTTCATTAAAGTCAAATAGAAATATATTAGCTAAAATGTTCAAGTGACTATGTCACGTGGTTCAGACCCTGTCTCCATTTTCAAAGCAGAAGAGGTTTAAATGTATGAGTTGTCATTCCATGAGCATAAGTTAGTGTAAATGATTACTATGTGCAGGCTGTGGAATCAGTCTCATTTCTCTTACCTCACATCTCAGTGATATACACACATACCAGCATAATTAACCTCAGTTCATAAGGACAAAATCAATAACATTTATGAATTCCACAACTGATAGGTGAAGAAAATCTGTAACAGTGTGCTGGATCTCATACTTCCTCTGGGAATGGGTTGATTACTAAAATTTGAGAATCACACTTGCAATTACAGTGTTTGGCCCCACCTGTGTGTTATGTGCTACAATTATCAGAACAATAGAAAATAATATTTCAATATGGTTTATTTTCTATCCTTCTGAGTGAGTCTCCCTAGGAATCAGTTTTATTAATGAGACCAAATTATAAGCAGCCCTGCTTGCTTGTCCTCGACATAATGAATTTAAACAAATAGCCAAAAATAGGCCCTGGTAATTATGTTTTATAGGTATGTACTCCATGTCATTTTTCAAGTTGCTATCAGAGTGTTAGGTACCCAGTAGGTGCTCAATAAATATTAATTGATGTTGATGTAACAGTTTCCTTCTGGAAGTAGTCAATTTCTCATATTTGTGCATCCTTTGTTTTCTTCTGTGCGTCCTTGATTACAAGGATCTGATCAAAGACTTCCTCACCTCCGCATGCTTAGAAGAGCACATATTTTAAAAATTGTTAAATCCCTTCTTCATAACAAAAGCAACTGCTGTCAAAATGATTTCCTCGCCACATTTAGCATTTCCCTCTGTAAAAATAAAACCCACAGAACATCATATAATATCTTGGACAGTATTTATGATGGAAAAAAGTGCCTTTCATAATGAAATCAACCACAAAACAGAAGTCCTTCCTTAATCAACTCTAGGACTAACGGTTATTGGAGTAGGTGGCAGCTTATTTGAGGCACAAATATATTATCCAAACAGTCATGCTTGACATTCCCAAATTCAGAAGCGCCTTAAAGTCTATTTAAACTGGGTTAAGGGAGTGTGTTACCAAAGAGGGAAAGCACATTAATTTACACATGACCTGGGATTGATTTTTCTGATTAACCTGTTTCTACTCACCAGCAGGAAAAAAAAATATATATATATATTCTCTCTCTCTCTCTCTCTCTCTCTCTCTCTCTCTCTCTATATATATATATATATATATATATATGGCTCATAGGAGATGAGGCACATGCTTTGCTTCTGATGAAGGAAGGAAGCCAGGACGAGGAACACATGAGATCATTGAGTCACAGTGATAGCAAATCGCAGACAGCCAGGGGAACACAAGGGCAATGCATATCTTGGGCAAGAAGAGTGCTTATGAAAAAGACCCAGAAAGAAGAAATGACAAAGACAAACTCTTAACCCCACAATTTCTGCTTAGATCAACCACATTCCTAAGTTTAAATAAAAAAACAATTTGCCTTGTAGCAGTGGTTCTCAACCCCGTCTATACATTAGAATCACCTAGAGAGCTTTTAAAAAATATGTATGCTTGGGGCCCACCACCAGAAATCTCAATTTAATTGGTCAGGGGTAGAACCAGAACATTGGTATTTTTACATCTCCCAGGGTGATTCTAACGTGTTGCCAGTTGGATAACTGACCTACAGTAAAATTGAGGAGTTGAGGCTTGCTTCGCACATATGAATGATTTTTAGTCACTGTTTTTCTTAAAGCAGTGGTTTTAAAACTTTAGTGTGCATCAGCATCACCTAGGGATAATTGCATATTTAATTAGCACCTTCAGACAATTCTGATTCCCGTCACCCACTTTGATGAAAGGAGCCTGAGATGAATGAGAAGGATCAACATCTGATCTATAAGTAAGTTTGGGAATGTACAATATAGACTATAGCTTTGCTACTTAAGGTGAGGTCCTCAGGCCAGTAGTATAGCACAGTCATCTTTCATTTGAAATGCAGAATCTCAAGCACCTATCCCAGACTTACCTAATCAGGGTCTGCATTGTAACAAGATTCTCCAGGTGATACAAATGCATGTTAAAGTTTGAGCAGCACTGGGCTATTGAACCCTCAAACCTCCCTTATAACTTGACCATTCCTTGTTCAAATCACTATATAAGTGGTTTTCAGATTATGTTTTGTTACATGGTAGACAATCAGTATTTGAATGAATGATTGAATAAATGTACTGCCCACCTTTAAGTATCAAATACTGAATAGGACATGCCCCAAGTGATTTTTTTTTTCTTTAAAAACTGAACATGGACCTTTTATAAATTTGCAGGAGAGAAGGTGTTTTCCAAAGATTAACTAGAGGAGAAGAATTTGCCTCTTATTTCTGGCCACACACTCCCCCCCATGTAAAGTTCATTAACTCCACACAAGGTAATTCTCTTTTGACATGTGCATTTCAGACGGGTCTATGTGAACCCTGAGGAAATGTTTGCACTTTGTTTTTTCTTTACTTTGGATGTCTGTAGGCATGTGCGTGCATGCATGCATGTGCATGTGTGTGCATTCTCATGCATGTGCGTATGTATGTACATTCACTAACATACATGGTGGTACTCTGGGAACACAATGAATAGAGTTGGTCCCTATATTACTATTATTATTGCTAACCTCACTGTCATATCTAGAATGAGATTGAATGATGATGTAACATTTAGTCAGATTTATATATTTTGTTGACATGTTTGTGATGCTGTTGATTCAGATGGCCAGAAAGCTACATCTGTTCAGAATTTAAAGGTACTTAGTAATTTCTTTTTATTGCTATTTGCTGGAAAGTGGCATTAAAATTTTACTTTGCTTGTTTATACCAAACCTTCCAGCTATGAACTGAATATCCTTGAGCATAAGAAATGCTGGCATTGCATTTTTTATAAGCACTGTAGGTGATTCTGATAAAGGTGTTCTCTTGATCACAAAAGAAAACCTGGTCCAGAGTACCAACCAGGAAGCAGGAAGAACAATAAATATTACTGAACCTTCACCATGGACCAGGCACTGTGCTCTTAGGTGCTTTTCTGTATATTGTTTCACATAATCTACACCACAGCCCTCATTTTCACATATGAGGAGAGTGAGGCTCAGGGAAGAAAATAATGTGCTCCAAGTCACACAGTTTCTACATGATGGATCTCAAAATTGAAGCCACAATTAGCTGAGATCACATGTTCTGGAATCAGACTGCTTGGGATAGGGACGTAGGTCAGCTACTTCCCATGTGACCTTGGAAAATTGCTTAACCACTCTGTTACCAGAAAGGGGTCCCAATCCAGACCTCAAAAGAGGGTTCTTGGACTTTGTGCAAGAAAGAACTTGGGGTGAGTTCAAAGAGTAAAGTGAAAGCAAGTTTATTAATAAAGTAAAGGAATAAAAGAATGACCACTCCATAGGCAGAGCAGTGGCATGGGCTGCTCAAATAAGTATACTTACAGTTACATCTTGGTTATATGCTAAACAAGGGGTATTCATGAGTTTTCTGGGAAAGGGTTAGGCAATTCCCTGAACTGAGGGTTCCTCCTCTTTTTAGAGCATATAAGATCACTTCCCCATGTTGCTGTGACATTTGTAAACTGTCATGGTGCTGATGGGGGTGTCTTTTAGCATGCTAATGCATCATAAGTAGCATATGATGAGCAGTGACAACGACCAGAGGTCACTTTCGTTGCCATCTTGATTTTGGTGAGTTTTGGCCAGCTTCTTTACCGCATCCTGTTTTATCAGCAAGGTCTTTATGACCTGAACCTTGTCCCAGCTTCCTATCTCATCCTGTGATGTAGGGTCCCTAACCTCCTGGGAATGCAGTCCAGTAGATCTCAGCCTTATTTTACCCAGCCCCTATTCAAGATGGAGTTGCCCTGTTTCAAACACCTCTGACCATATCTCAGTTTCCACATCTATATAATAGAAAGAATACCTTACAGGGTTAGTAAATAATTAATTGAGGTAATACATGTAAAGTACTCAGAAGATCAGCTGATACAGAGCAGGCACTCAGTAAATGATAGCTGCTGCTGCTATTTTTATTGTTATTATCCTCATTACCGTTATTATCAATATCATCATTATCTGACTCCAAAGGACTTGCTGTTTTCTACATCATGTTACTTCCCCATAGTTGTGATTGTAATATATTCTGCAGAACACAAAATTACTCCCTCAAGAGAACAGAACATGTAATAGCATATTGAACACCTTGAATCAGTTACTCCACCCTCTCTCCTCAGCAATCTCTCAGGGAGAGATTGCTCCTTTCCCTCTGCCCTCACAACTTAATAGGTCTCTGTGGGCTTCAGTATGGGCATTATTTAAGTTCATCATTGAGTATGGAGATAATACAAGAAGCTGTAACTGTGTTAAAAACACAGGCAGCAGAGGCCTCAGCAAGGTATCGCCACCCTATGAAGCAGGTGAACGTTTGTTTCAAAGAATGATCCCCCTGTTGAGTAAACATTTTAGAGCAGCAAAAGATATCAAGTACATTCTATAGTTTAGATGAGCTATTCTAAGTTTTAGATGTATTAGTGAAGGAAATAAAAATATTTTACCCTGAAGTGTATTTGTTTGACATATTTTGAAATGGCTGCTGCAAGCCCAGCCTGCAAGACCAGACTGAGGTGGCCCTGCAAAGCTCTTTTGTGGGGGAAATTTGCATCTGTAGAGAATCTCCATTAATGCAGCTAGGACTTCCTTTTCTAGGCCTTTCCCTAATCTTGGAGGGATTAACTTCAAGTCTGATACCTTTAAAGGTCTGAAAAGAAACATTTACCATCTATTTTCTCTTAGGGCTGCTACCCGTGAGGTTTCATCTACATAATAAGACTACTTTGCTAGCCAGGCCTTTTCTTTTCTCCCATAACCTGTCTTACCATTAAAACCTGCTTTACCAACAAACCTGCTTTTGGCCATGCTCTGAGCCTTCATTCTGTCTATAACCTCAAGATGGTATGTAGGTTTCTGTACCTCATTAACCGGGGCAGGGGTGGATCTTCATTCTGAAGAAGAATGTACATGTTAAATTAATTTGTATGACGTTTCTCCTATTAATCTATCTCAGGGCATTGATTTTTTAGCGAAACTTTAGGGGGCCGAGGGCCGTGGCCCCCATGTTAAAAAAGTCTTGTAAACCAAAAATAAAATTTGAAGGCCACCTGCAACCATCTGAATGGACTTCCCACTAGACCTGGACACTCTAAAATTTTACCTGAAGGATTAGTTCAAGCCATAACGGGAAGTGGGGGGTCGGATATGCCTCATTGTACCCCTCCAGCATTAACATCAACACAGACCTTAAGTCTGGTAAGAAATCTTTACAGTCTATTCTCTCTAAAGCCTGCTACTTGGAGGCCTCATCTGCATGATAAAACCTAGGCCTCCCCAACGTTTTATCTTAACCAAGACATTCCTTTTTGCTGATAATAACTCTGTCAACCAATTGCCAATCAGGATATGTTTAAATCTGTTTATGACATGGAACCCTCCCATCTCCTCCCCCAACTCCCTACCCCTTTCAAGTTGTCCTGCCCCTCCAGATCAAACCAATGTAAATCGTACATGTATCGATTGATGTATATCTCCCTAAAATGTATAAAAACAAGCTGTACCCTGACCACCTCAGGCACATGTTGTCAGGACCTCCGAGGCTGTGTCACAGGCGCATCCTTAAACATGGCAAAATAAACTTCCTAAGGTGATTGAGACTTGTGTCAGATAGTTTTTGGTTTACAATCTTTAGGCCACAAATACTATTTTGGAGTTGCAAATAGTATTTAATCCCATCTACTTTGGTCCCATGCTTCTAGTTCTTTTCCAGTCAGGAGGGTAAATACTGTATATGGAACAGGAATATGGATTTTAGGGTTAGAGAATGATAGACCCAGGGCTTAGCACTGCCATTTATGAGCTCTGTATCTTTGAAAAAAATCACATCACTTCTCTGAACCTCAACTTCCTCAGAGCCATAACAAAGATAATAAGAATTCTGTCCTTAAAAGATTGTTATGAAGATTAAGTGAAATACTCAATAAGGTACCTGACATAGTGTCTGGCCCCAAATGTTAAAAAAAAAAAAAACAAAAACGCGAATATAGTAGCAATTATTCTGCCACTCTATTTGTTTTCTTCTATTCCTACTAAGCCTTGAAAGCCTCCTCACAGAATCTGGACACCAGTTGTGACACCTTACAACATTACACAGATTATTTATTAAATACCCAAGAGCTCAAACTGGATTTCCACAGGTCCCAGAGAGCTCAAGTTGGTAGGGCCCATGGAGATTGGGTATTGAAATAGAAACAAAGTAATTTTTTTAACAATGAATGTTGATTTACATATATTAGAACATAAAATAGGATTACAGTGGATGTCTTAAGATTTAATAACGTATTTTAACGTGTCTTAAATTACTATATGACTTGATATACTTTCCATTGGCAATCAAAGCAAAAAATGGTACACTTGTTCAACGCCCACATGTTTTATTCTCATTAAATAGGGAATGCACTATTCCAAGCATGAATCTTTCCGGAATGAGACGTTTTGGAAGCTGTGACCTTTCCGTCTGTTATCATTGGAAGAAAAATCAATGTATTTTCTATCTTAATTCATGCATGCTGGGGAGAAATCCGCCACTTGGATATTCTGGTGTAATTATTTCATTATAAGAAATAAAACCTGAATACAGGGTCTTGCTAGTTTAAATAATTAAAGCCTAAAAAACTCACTATTGAAAATCCCCCAGTGAGCCAAATTTATATGTGATTACTGCAAACTTAATGTTTCTGCTCCTTTAGGAGTTTTATTAAAAACAAATTCTCAAGTTACAACACTTAGCACAGGACACCTTGTTGAGCCCCTCAGCACAGAGAATCCCCAAATTCTGTGTTCTACTTTCTGCGCTGTTTGAGGAGAACCTATCTGGAGCAAAGAAAAAAAAATCATAGACAAAAGCTTGAAAAATGTATTCCAATGGATACGACAGGAGGCAGGGAAGTGCTGGCTAGAAAAGAGCGGTTCCCCAGCAAAGGCCCCACCCACAACCCTGGGCCTGCAGCCCTAAATGAGAACTTCACATCCCTGTTTTCCTACCCAAATGTTGCTTTTTCCAAAACCACCCTGGCCCACCATGCCTCCATCCTGTACCCATAAAAACTCCTAACTCCACTGACAGAGGAACAGAGCAGCACGGCAGAGAAAGAGAAGGAAGAAGCATCTGAACGTTGAAGAGGCAGCTGGACGGTTGGAGAGGAGTTTGGCCAAGACGGCCCAACTCCAGGGGAAGATTATCTTCCCACTCCTCTCCCTTTCCAGCTCACCATCCCACTGAGAGCCACTTTCATCACTCAATAAAACCTCCACATTCACCATCCTTCAAGTCCCTGTGACCTGATTTGTCATGAACATGGGACAAGGACCCAGGTACCAAGAGGAATGAATAGGCTGTCACCCTGATTCTCCACTGAGCGGTTAACACTTAGCCATCTGCAGATGGCAACTGCTTCAAAAGCATTAATTGTAACACACCCCTAGAAGCTACCACGGGGCCGGAGCCCAAAAGTGCTCACCCCGGCCCCAGCACCCGCTCGCCTGTATGCTCCCCCTCGCGCAAGAGGTTTGAGCGCTGCAGCCGAGTAAGCAAGCAACACCCCTGTTGCAAGTCCCATGAGGAGGTCCAGGGAACTCTCTAATCTCACAATGAATATGGAAACATTTTCCTGAAAAGAATGAACCTTTTCCTAGTTAAAAAATATCTATATATCTATATATCTATATCTATAATCAGCAATTATCACATTGCCTGTCTAAAAATGATAATTCAGCAGTGCCAGAGAGAGGCCATTTCCTGATGGTCCATGCCTGTTAACATCAAAATGTTAATTGAATGTAGGCCCCAGGGAGAAGCAACTTCCTGGGCATGCATGTTAAGACACAAAAATGGTGAAGTATGATCTTCTGGGGGCACATTCCACCCTAAGGGAAGAAAGCCTCAGATGGGCATGCTCATAACTCCCTAAACACACTGCACGTGCTCAATTCCAAAGGGTAAGGAAGGCATTGAACATGCAGAAAGCCCACCCTAAGGGAAGAATCATGGGAAACAGGCAAGCTTATGAAAGTCCTAGGATCACGGTTAAATGGGGCACTTGACCTTCTCTCTTTAACCTTCACATGCCCACTTGGGTCTTTCCCAAGCTCATTTCCCTTTCTTTCCTGTTCTAAGGCCTTTTAAAATAAACTTCCATTCCTGTTCTAGAACTTACCTCAGTCCCTTTTTTGCTTTATGCCTCTCAGTCGAATTCTTTCTTCTGAGGAGGCAAGGACCAAAGTTGCTACAGACCCTTAAGGCTAGGCCACTGGTAACTTGGGGTAACTCAGACCTCTTCCACCAGTAGCAAACACACACCAGGCTTAAAATGTTGTACAAGCTTCTTTTCCTGGCAACATTCAAGGAGCAGATAGTCTCCATTTTATGTAAAATATTCCAGAGCATAAAAGATGTTTAATCTCAGTGGTGTGTACATGGGTATTTTTTATATGTTTGCTCTTTTGTATATTTCGAATACTTTCTTACTTAAAGTTTAAAAAATGAAAAAGGGTATAAAAAAGAAATGGCAAAGAGCTTCTCAGGGAAGAGATTAGTTATGCAAGGCCAGAAGAGAAGGCAAGAAAGAGAGTGGGAACGAATGAAGGAGATGGAAGAATAAATGAGCACAGGTGGACTTTGGAGTCAGAGAACGGAGCTAGAAAATGAGGAGAGATTGTTTTAGTAACTGGAGTGGAGATTGAGAAAATCATTTAAGATGTTGTTGCATGGCCCAGTTAAAAAAAAATCTGCATATGCTTACATGCCCTTTGACTCAGAGTTACTCTTCTTTTGGATGTGAAAAAAATAATATTTCACCCCAATATAAGGCCCCCCTGGCATAGTGGGTATTTTTAATTAAAAACCCTTGGAGAACAAGTACTGGAAGAGACTTTTCCCCTATCTACATAAAGACAGAACTGACCCACCAAAGAGAACAATTGTTCTTCTTCCCCTCCCTGTTATCTCATTACTCATTACATGGAAAAAAAAAAAAAAAAAAAAAGAGACACCTGAACAGACCCCATTTCAAGATAATAACTGTCTCCAAGGATCATTTACATTCCAAAGAAAACTATTCACAGGTTAATCTCTGCTCCTTAATCCAATCATTCTCCCTAGCAATTATTTGTTATTCCTCAATAGAATTCCTCTTCTACCTTCTCCCATAACCTGTTTTACCAGAATCCAAGGCCCCGTTCTTTCTGTAACTTCAAGATGGTATATAAGTTTCTGTACCTCATTGGGAAGTTGGGTCTTCATTCTGAAGGCTCCTGTGTATACATGTTAACTAAATTTGTATGCCTTTTCTCCTATTAATCAATCTGCTGTATGTCAATGATTTTTAACAAACCTTTAGGGGACTAAGAGCCTTGGCCCCCACAGATGTGGTGCCATGTTAAGATTGTCCTGAACACCATCCACAAGGAGACCAAGTTTTATTTAAGCTGCATATGTATATTTACATTCCTCAATAGTATCTTACCACCCAGAGGAAAAGCACCATCAACATACAAGAGGCCAGATCAAATTGGCCAGATCAAAGCACATAAAAACCGAATGTTCAGCCGGGCGCGGTGGCTCACGCTTGTAATCCCAGCACTTTGGGAGGCCGAGGCGGGCGGATCACGAGGTCAGGAGATCGAGACTGTCCTGGCTAACACGGTGAAACCCCGTCTCTACTAAAAAAAAAAAAAAATACAAAAAATTAGCCGGGCATGGTGGCGGGTGCCTGTAGTCCCAGCTACTCAGGAGGCTGAGGCAGGAGAATGGAGTGAACCTGGGAGGCAGAGCTTGCAGTGAGCCGAGATCGTGCCACTGCACTCCAGCCTGGGCGACAGAGCAAGACTCCGTCTCAAAAACAAACAAACAAACAAAAAAAAACCAAAAAAAACTGAACGTTCTGGTTTGCCTTTTGACCACAGTCAAAATCACAGAAGCTTACCTGCTCTTATAAATTGACACAGGAAGACAAAACTTGCAAAAAATGTAAATCACCAAGCTTATGGTTATTCCTCCTCAAGACCTGAAGAAACCGATGAGCCACCTTTTTCAAAAGTTAAGATTTAGCTTTCCCTTCTGCAAGCAGCCAGAGCTCTAGCACTCCCAAAAGTCAGCCTTTAAATAGATGAGAGAAGAATGTGCCTAAAGAGAGTGTTTCTGTTGGACCTCCTTGAGGGCAGGAATTCTGTCAATGTTTGGTGTCATAAACCCCTGATGAATGAAGTAAAATCACTGCAAATCAACTTCTCAGCATAGTCACTACTCTTCTGGGTATGGTAGTCAAGGGTATGCCTGAAAGATGACCGGCGGGGTTCATGAAGATACACAATGTTGGTCATGTTACATCTTGGCATCAAGTGAGACCAGCCTTCAGAAAATAAGATCTTAGAAGCCTATGTTCTGTTTTTGCTAAATAAAATAAGCCTGTTACATAGTATTAGACCTTCATTAGAGAGTAGGAATAAGAGATGGACATTCTGGAAAAATAATAACTACAGAATTAAAAAAAAGCCGCAGATAGTACAACTTAGCAATATTCAAAACCTAAAAAGATTAGCTCAGCTGTTTTCAAATGGCAACAAAAAATGGCATTCATGCAAAGCATATCTAAAGTGCTGTAACTACAACAAAATGAAATTCTCTGGGCAGCGATTACATAACTTACCTAGACTTGCCTTGAACTGGTGCAGTGAAAATTGCATAAACAAAAAACAGCTACATGAGCATCAGCTATTGTGTTATGGCTTTACCCCACTAATTTATTCTCCCTGGTCCTGACCTGGATGATAGCAGCTAATAATAGCAAAAAAAAAAAAAAAAAAAAAAAAAAAACCTTACTATTTTAGGTATTTCGTATCTTTCAGATTTCATTCCAATACTTTCACAAGGAGCTGCATTGGTCATGAACTAGTGACATTTTATTATACCTACAACAATTTTTAAGCAGAAAAAAAATTGCTCGTGGGAATTCTAATCCTTCCATTATAGAAATAATTAAGCTCTTTTATTTGCAAGAGGATAATTGTTGGAAAATGTAGAAAAACTATCAAATGACAAAAGATGTAAACAGACTCTGCGTATTAAAATTGCAGTAGTGTTTTGTATTGAAAGTTGCAAAGGAACTTCGAAAAACTAATGTGTAGGATATTTCCTCCATTCTTTGTTGTAATTCTTTGGCATAGCTGGTGTATTAGTCCACTTGTGTTGCTATAAATAAATACTACAGGCTGGGTAATTTATAAAGAAAAGAGGTTTAAATGGCTCATGGTTGTGCAGGATGTACAGGAAACATGGTGCTGGCATCAGCTTCTGGCGAGGCCTCAGGAGGTGTACAATAATGGCAGAAGGCAAGGGGAGTACCATGTCACATGGTGAGAGAGCCAGAGAGAGAGAGGTGAGGTGCCATACTCTTTTAAATAACCAGATCTCCCATGAACTAACTGAGCAAGAACTTGCTCATCACCAAAGGGATGGCATTAAGCCATTCATGAAGGACCCATCCCCATGATCAAATCACCTCCCACCAGGCCCCACCTCCAACATTGGGAATCACATTACAACATGAGATTTGGAGGGGAGAAACATCCAAACCGTACCAACTGGTAATTTAAAAACTCCTAGACACATAGATATGCAACCACAGAACTATATACGTTGTTGTTGTTGTTTTGCTGTAAATACATATAAGGAAATGTAAAGTCCAAACCTGTTTTGTGGCTATCACTTCACCCTCCCAATACTTAAAAAAAGGGGAATGCCTGCCACAGTTCCCTTTTTACCACATGGCTATCTGTTTCACCATCGAATACAATGACTGCATGGGTCATTTTCTGAGATGTCTGGCTAATTACAGTCCTAGCTATTAATAGAAGTGAAATCTGCTTGTTCCATTGTAGAAACTTGCATTGTCAGCAGGGCCAGATGAAGACCTTAAAAAATTTGTGTTTTGTACTTCAAAATACAGTTTTGTTGTTTGAAATAATATATACATGTGTACTGAAATGATTGCAAAATGCCAAATAAGTTTGTTACAGCTATATGTCTCTTTTTGTTGCCCCTGATATGCTGGTGCCTTAGTCATGCACCTAGCTTACCTATTGGGTAAACCAGAGCTATAAGTCTTCATATTGACAATATGCTTTTCTTTGTTTGTTTGTTTGATTTTCCCCCTACTCCAGTAATGACTGTTTTGGATTTATATCTTAAGGTGTCCCTAAACTCTCCAACTTGACCAACATGGCTATTATGTTGATTCCAAAATTGACAATCTGGCAACAAAAGCTCAGAGTAGAAATTGTCATACATACTTTTGGGTTCTTTCTTTAAAAAAGATGCTTCTCAAAAAAAGAAATATGGGTACCAGGTGAACAGAGCACCCTATTTATTCACCATCCATCAATAAATTTATTCATTTAACAAATTAAGTGCCTATTATGTGCTATGTATTCTCTCAGGCAATGAAAAAAGCAGAGATGAAAACGACACACTTCTATTCTAAAGAAGTTTTCAATTCCCTTTGAAAACATGATGATCTTGTAGGCCATAGCCCTCATTTAATGGCACAGAAAGGAAATTCCATTTGGAAGGAAGAGAGCAGAAAGGCTTTTTCCACCGCCTTATCAAATGTGAATTTAAGTGTCCCTACCTGGTAAACATAATCACATTGTAAGCTTTACATGCCAGAGAATGCTTTTGCCTTCTTTTGAATTTGCCCACGGTGCCTACAAATATAGCACCTGTGCACATATTAGGTATGTAGTATTTATGAGTTAACTACTAATTGTCACAAAGCAGTTATATCTGCATAATGCCTTTGTTCTTTATGTATACTTTAAAAACATTTAACTTCATTTTATCAAGTGGAATCACTTTCTATAATTTTGGCTTATGATAGTATCAGTACAATTAATGTAAGATTAATATGAGATAAAATTACAATAATTAAAATTAAGGTAAGATGAATATATGAATACAATTGTGCATTTGTCTAGTTTTTAAATTTAAAGTTCACGTTTTTGGGAGCCAAAAATCGAGGTAAACTGTTCTGTACTTAAAATCAGTCTTCAAAAAAGAGGGGGCATGAATAGCATGATAAAAACAGAGGCTTTCAATTGTGAGTTAGTTAAGAACAAAGCATATGTCTTACTCATTTTCTGTATGATAGCTTCTTGCATAGAGCCCGCCCAGTAAGTGTTCCACAAATGTTCGGAAAAGAAGAAAGAGATTTCTGAAGAACAGCTAAAAAAGTAAGCCCTCTGAGGATGTCGTAAGTAAGTAAGCCCTCTGAGGATCCCCAAGTGAAGGGTCAAAGAGGCATTTGGGGCATTGGATACCATATGCAAAGTTTTGGAAGAGTGAAACAGCAAACTGCATTTAGCTGTATGGTGGGAGTTGTGTAGATCTGGAGAATCTGTTGTGCAGAGGAAACAGCTAGAGATAAGGCTGAGGAGATAGAAAACAGACAAAAAGCATTTGTATTTTATTTGGAACTCAATGGGGAGCCACTACCAAGTTTTAAGCAAGGACAGTAACATAAGATTTATAATTTAAAAGAATTGGTTGTAGTGAGGAAGAGGGATTGGAACTGGTGACAAAGTAAAGTCAGGTGGACTACTTTAGAAAGCTATGGCAATAATTCTGCAATCCCTCACTTACAATTATTTCCTAAACCTGTCATCACTTTCCTTCAATCCCAATCTTTGTGTTTCTCTTGTGTCACAAACTTTGTTTCTTTTCTCTTTGTTTAGTCCTCCTTCTAGTTTGCCATTTACACTCATCCTTACCTGATATCATTGTTCATCTGCTTAAGTTTCTTAGATAGCTACTCTTTTTTCACCTGTCTCTCCAAAATCCGCAACTTTGTATCAAAGTAGAAATAAGGAAGAAGTGGTGTGTGTAGAGGAAGGAAAGAAGGATTCAAACCTAGGTCTATCTGCACTCTTACTATGCCATATTGCCCCTCTAGCAAGGCATAGTATTGGTTGATAATATTTTTTTAAAAATCCAAAGTCTAGGAAGTATTCACATCATTTGATCTACTTCAAAAATTGTGTATTTTTATTATTTTTCTCTAACATATAAATGTTAGAGAAACTCTTGATTTTCCTCAAGGTTACAATTTAATGGGAGGGGTTAAGAGAAGCATGCTATAATTTTCTATTTAATTTAGTGCTTTTCATCTGAGCACATTGAGAAAACCAGAAACACTTTTCTTCAGAAAGGAATCCACAAGTCCTAAGTACACATAAGATCCACAGCTCCCTTCTGAAAAAAAGTGGCCCCAAGTTGTTCTTTCTGCAAAAAAATGCCAAAGCTCATGCCCAGGGCTTCCATTCATACACTGATTTAATAGAAAAGACCATTTTCCCCTGAGGTGGCTTTGCATGGAACTCTGCCCAAGAGGAATGTTCCCTATCGGATGACTGCAGATAAGTTGGAGAAAAAACAGAAGCATTCAGAAGAGACTGGTGCCCAAAATATATCCTACATGATGATAACCTATTTTGCCAACTTGCTGTGAGATCTATGGTATGTTCCAGGCAAGACAATTTCTGAGATACAGTTATTTCATGGTGCAATCACACAGAGTGATCAGAAAGTTCATTTGTTCTATCTCATTTCTCTTCCCCTGTGTATAGCTAGAAAAAGCCTGCCACTGAAGGCAATCTGTGTCTGTCTATTCCTTGCTATCCTAATCTTTCTGTATAATTTACGTATACTGTCACACCCAGCTGTGAAGATCATATGGATATTATCAATTCCATAGATAGGCAAATGGTGACTGAGAGACATTTGTGGCCAATTGCAGCTAGTGCTGGGTTGGGAGTCAGAGGTCTCTAAATATAAGTCATGGTCTTAACCTTAGATCACTTAATCTCACTTTGTCTCAATTTGTCATCTTTGAAATGGGAATATTAATGGTTCTTTGCTCATAAGTTCGTTGCGAGTAATAAATGGGAAAATACATGTCAAGTGCTGGGAACATTGCTGACACGTGATAAGTGCTTAATAAATGCCAGTTATTGTTTTGGAAGTTGTAAATACATGAATTACCCACCCTTAAACATCTCATAAGAGATAGAACCAGAATTATTTCTAGTTTAACTCCCCCCCGCCACCCAACAAACCATAGCATTAATATCATGGTAAGCCTTTGTCATGGGAGTACTGAAGAGCACTCACAGTATTTTTGATAATGTTAAAATAAAGTATAATTCAACTGCCTATATCCCCACATCAATAAAATGAACCTGAGACAGGCTATAGAATAACAATATAACTACATTACAAAAGGGTTAACTAAATTACTGGTTGATAGAAGTTATTTCAGAGAAAGTTGAGATGTTCAATATATGTACCTAATTTTTGAGCATAAAGTCTTAGAAAATAAGCTAATTAATTTCTCTCTTCTTTCTCTCTCTCTCTCTAATATTTAAAAAAATACCTAGGTCTATCTCAGGCTGACATTCCTAAAACAAGTTTATTAGCATAATATATGGTACAATCTTTAGTATTTTATGTTTCTGTGTAAAAATCAACAGACTGGTTAAAATTTAAGATATAAATAAATGTGCTATATCCATATAATGGAATATTATCTAGCCATAAAAAAGAATAAAATATTGATACACTACAACATAAGTAAACCTTGGAAGCATTATGCTAAGTGAAATAAGCCAATCACAAAATACCACATGTTTTATGATTCCATTTATATGAAAAGCACATAATGGGATAATTTATAGAGATGGAAATTAGAATAGAGGCTGCCTAGAGCTGGGAGTGATGGTGAGGAGTGATACTCATGTCTATAACTTTTTTTTGGGATTGATGAAAATGTTCAAACCCTGAATTCTGGTGGTGATCACTGCGAATATACTGCAACCACTGAATTATATACTTTAAAGGGATGAATCATATGGTATATCAATAACATCTCAATAAAGATGTTTTAAAAATTATAGATAACACTCATTTTATCAGCTATTGACTGATGACATAATGCTGCATTGAAAACCACCCCCAGACTTCATAATTTACAACATAGGCATTTATTTCTTGCTACTGAGTGGGCAGTTTGGCTGGAGTGGCTCTGCGTTAGGTTTTGGATCAAGTTTACACTGTGTTATACTTATTAGGCTCAATACTCAGCAGCTATCAGGAGTATGTTTTTCTCTTTATAGAAATTAGAAGGTCCCAGGAGGCTAAATAGGAACATAGAATACTTCTTAAGGCTAGTTCCAGTACCGGCACACTGTCACTTTCAGTTACATTCCATTAGCCAAAGCAAGTTACTGGCCAAGTATGGCATTAATGGGATGAGGAAATATTCTTCTTTCATGAAGATAAGGAAAAGGAATGAATGTTTTTTGAAAATTAATTGAATCTGCCACATCATTTTACAATATTTTTGTAATGAAACCCAATGTGGTTACTACGTTGTGTATTTTCACATGTATTTTTGTATACATACATACTTGACATGTATTTTCCCATTTATTACAACAAACTTATGAGCAATAAATCTACACACACACACACACACACACACACACACACACACACACACAGTGCCTGCCTGTCTGGCTGCATAAACAACAAATTAAAAAATAAAGAAATGGAAACTTCACTGAAAACAATAACAAAGACAGCAATGCTGCTCTCCTTTGCTTTATTAGTAAAGAAGGTACATTGCCAAAAAGCTGTCCAGAAAATGTTCTCTGATCATTGCAGTATTATGCAATTGAAGTATGGGTCATCATCAAGTAAAACAACAAAATGGATCCAATGTGCCTTGCAGTGTTGCAGGTGGTCCTGGGTGTTGGAACTTTTTAGAGCTCTACATGGTGGTGGGGCCTTAAGGCCTACCAGAGAGGCAGGTGGCATGTGGGGGCTGGCCCAGTGAGAAGCCAAACAGGATATTGTTCTGATTTACAAAACTAGATCTGTGGCACCACAGCTGTATTTGCTTCATGATTTCAAAGCCATTCAGTGGGGTCAGAAGAAGCCAGAGCTTCAAGCCAATCTCTATCTTCCCAAACAAAACAGTTAATCAAAATCCAAACCTTATTTCAACTTCAAAATTTATATTTTGAACTAACTCTGAGAACCCGTATTTCCCTTTAAAAATGCCTGTATTTGTGCCAAAAAGACAATCTAGTACTCAAAATCTCAGAGGTTTAAGTTTTCCAGTTTGGTTTGAACATGACACATCCACAAATGATATTGAGGAAGTTACAATTGCTGAATTCCAAACCTCCCTGAACCAGTGCTGATTCAGCTAATGGCAACTTTACATTGAGGGCAAAGTTGCCTGCTTTCAACTGCACGGGCTTTACACAGATGGCCTTAAAGCTAGCAAGTCTGAAAGATGTGAAAAAAAAAAAGTTCTCTCTCCAGCTATGTGACACGAGACAGGTTATAGATTTCTGAACAGTTTGCTGTCCAAATGCTAAGTGGTAATATGTTGTCCAGTCCTACACCTGGGTGGCTTACAAAATAAGAAACTGTCCTTTATTCTCTAACACTGTGGTAGAAATCCATCTCTCTTTGCCTCTGCTGAGTCCCAAGAGAACAGTTGTCTAGATATAATTATATAAATTGGGCAGTCAGTGGCTTCATTCAGGAGAGACCCAGCTCTGATCTTTGCTGGCTTTTCAGTGACTCCTGAACCATGAAGGAGGTGGTCATGCCAGGTCAGGGTTTATTATGGAAACAGAGAGTTTGAAGGGACTGACATTGGAGCTGACAGCAAGGCAGTTGACTTGTGGAGGAAGGACTTCATCCATGGAAGCCTGCATGTCTGGAATGCAGAGAACCTACCTGAATGGTTTATTACACTACACAAAGGGAAAGAGAACAAAAAAAAGAATTCCTTGACTTTGTCAGCGACTTTCCTTTCCTTTAATATTCAGTGTAAGCTGTTCAGAAATTCTATTCTGTACTTTACAGGGATACACTAAGGAAAAGATTGTGAATGCTAATAAAATCAAGGGTAAGATACTTGAGCTTTTACAAAGCAGCATTACTTTACTAGGCTGAATGTTTATGCAATTCACTGTAGACCCAGGTAATGTAGCCTGCTAATATATTGAACTGCCAGATTATGTTCAACCATAAAGATAACTTCTGTGGCACCCCTTACCCCTTGTAAGAAACATTATTATATGCCAAGACACCAAGATAACATAGCAGGAAACCGTGGAGTTTTTAATACAATTTAAAAGGATAGTCTGTATATTGTGATAAAGGATGAGCACATAAACTGTTGAAAAATTCATACATTCATGTTATCACCTTTCTACACCCTCCACAAGTTTAAAAATAGTGTTCATGATGGTAAATTAAAATTCTAAACTGCAGTCCTAAGAGGGATGTGCTTTTTAATTTTTTTTAACCAGAAATCAAACACAAAAAGCTTCTGCTCTGTAAAAGACAATATCAAAAGAACAAGAAGACCAGACACAAACTGGGAGAAAATATTTGCAGAAGATATATCTGATAAAGGACTGTTATCCAAAACATACAAAGGACCTTTAAAACTCAATAAGAAAATGGACAAAGCAGTGAAAACAATGGGCAAAAGTCCTTAACAGACATCTCATCAAAGAAGATATAAAGCTGGCAATTAGCATACAAAAAGATGTTCAGCAACATATGTCATTAGGGAATTGCAAATTAAAACAACCACTACATACCTATTAGCACACTGACAACACCAATGCTGGTGAGATTGTAGAGCAACAGGAACTCTCATTCATTGCAAAGTGGTACAGTCACTTTGTAACATAATTTAGCAGTTTGTTACAAAACGAAACATGCTCTTATAAGATTCAGCAATCACACTCCTTGGTATTTACCCAAATGAATTGAAATGACCACATGAAAACCTGCACAAGGATGTTTATAGTGGTTTTATTCATAATTGCCAGAACTGGGAAGCAACCACAATGTTCTTCAGTAGGTGAATAGATAAACTGTTGTACATTCAGACAATGGAATATTATTCAGTGCTAAAATGAAGCAAGCTAGCAAGCCATAAAAATACATGGAGGAAACTTAAATACATATTCCTAAATTGAAAGGAGTCAATCTGAAAAGGCTACATACTGTATAAATTGAATTTATGTGACATTCTAGAAAAGGCAAGAACTATAGACAGTAAAAAGATCAGTGGTTGTCAGGAGTTAGGAGGAGGGGAAGAATGAAAAAGTGGAGCACAGTGGAGATATAGAGATCTACTCTGTATGTAATGTATGTATGTATGTAGTGGAAGATGCATGTTATTATACATTTGTTCAAACCCATGGAATATACAACACCAAGAGTGAACCTTAATGTAATCTGTGGACTTTGGGTAAAAATAATGTGTCAGTGTAGGTTCATCAGTTGTAACAAATGTACCACTGTGGTGGGAGATTTCCATAATGGGGGAGGTTGTGCTTGTGTGAGGAAAAAGAGTACATGGGAACCCTCTGTAGCTTTGACTCAATTTTGCTGTGAACCTAAAAGTGGTTTTTTTTGTTTGTTTGTTTTTTTGAGATGGAATTTCACTCTTGTTGCCCAGGCTGGAGTGCAATGGTGCTATCTCGGCTCACCGCAACCCCCACCTCCTGAGTTCAAGCGATTCTCCTACCTCAGCCTCTGGAGTTGCTGGGATTACAGGCATGCACCACCCCACCTGGCCAATTTTTTGTATTTTTAGTAGAGACGGGGTTTCTCCATGTTGGTCAGGATGGTCTCGAACTCCCGACCTCAGGTGATCCACCCACCTCGGCCTCCCAAAGTGCTGGGATTACAGGCATGAGCCACCATGCCTGGCAAAAGTGTTCTTAAGAATAACATTTATTAATAAAAAATATGTACACATACAGGTGCAAAAACATATATGCAGGCATATGCACACACAAAAACACATACATATAACAATCCAATCCCTGTTTAGTCACTACCTAGCTTACAAAATTAACATAGATCAAATATTAAAGCTCCATGCTATGTCCCACCCCAACCTCATTTCCCCCATCTCATCCTTCTCCCTGAAGCAACTGTTATACTGACTTTTATCATTTCAATGCATTTTTATCACATGTTTGTATTCATAATTAATATGTTTAATTTTGTATATTTTTAAATTTAATATACATGAAATTATTCTTTAGGTAATCCTCTGAGATTTGTTTTTGTTTGGTTGTGTTGTTTTTACTTGACCTTATAGTAATATGGTCCTTCCATGTTGTTGCCTGTAGCTATGGATCATTCTTTTTACAGCTCTTTACTGTTCCATTCTATGGCATGCCACAATGTGTTGTTCTTTTCTCTTCTGCTGTTTTAGTGCATATGATTGCTTCCTGTTTTTTTTTTTTTTTTTTTCTTTCTTCCTTCTCTTACTACTGCAAACATTACTTTACCTTTATTCTTGTGAATGGGTATAAGAGATTTCTCTAGGGAGTATTCGTAGAACACAGAAGTAGAATTGCCGAGTCATAGGGTGTGTGTGTGTGTGTGTGTGTGTTTGTGTGTATGTGTCAATGCCAAATTTTTTCTCAAAGTTTTTGTACCACTTTTTAAAAATAATTTCAACTTTTATTTTAAATTCAGGTGATACATGTCCATGTTTGTTAAATGGGTATATTGAATGATGCTGAGGTTTGGGGTATGATGGATTCCATCATCCAGGTACTGAGCATAGCACCTAATAATTTTTCAACTCTTGCCCCCTCCTTCCTCCCCACATCCAGTAGTTCCCAATGTCTGTTGTTGCCATCTTTATGTTCATGACTACCTATTGTTTAGCTCCCACTTGTAAATGAAAACGTGATATTTGCTTTTCTGTTCCAACGTTAATTTGCTTAGGATAATGGCCTCCAGTTGCATCCATGTTGCTGCAAAGGACATGATTTCATTCATTTTTATGGCTCCATAGTATTCCATGGTGTGTATGTACCACATTTTCTTTATCCAATTCATGGTTGATGGGCACCTAGGTTGATTCCATGTCTTTGCTACTGTGAATAGTGCTGCAATCAACATACATATGTCTTTTTGGTAGAATGATTTATTTTCTTTTGGATAATAATAGTAATGGGATTTCTGTGTCAAATGGTAGCTCTGTTTTAAGTTCTTTGAGAAACCTCCAAACTGCTTTCCAGAGTGGCTGAACTAATTTACATTCCCACTAACAATGTATAAGTGTTCCCTTTTCTCCACAGCCTCACCAATATCTGTGTATATTGACTTTTTAATCATAGCCATTCTGACAGATGTGAGATAGTATCTCATTGTGGCTTTGATTTGCATTTCTCTGATGATTAATGATGTGGAGCATATTTTCGTATGTTGGCCTCTT
This sequence comes from Hylobates moloch, assembly GCF_009828535.3. Taxonomy (NCBI): domain Eukaryota; kingdom Metazoa; phylum Chordata; class Mammalia; order Primates; family Hylobatidae; genus Hylobates; species Hylobates moloch. Next base: position 81,224,054 of record NW_026652282.1, on the reverse strand, counting down.
GGATGTATTATTTTGAGAAGTGACTGTTCATGTTTTTGTCCACTTTTTAATGGGGTTATTTGTTTTTTGCTTGTTGAACTCTTTAAGTTCCTTATAGATTCTGGATATTAGACCCTTCTCAGATGCAGAGTTTGTGAATGTTTTCTCCCATTCTGCAGGTTGTCTGTTTACTCTGTTGATAGTTTCTTCTGCTGTGCAGAAGCTCTTTAATTAGGTCTCATCTGTCAATTTTTGGTTTTGTTGTGGTTGTTTTTGAGAATGTAGTCATAAATTCTATCTCAAGGACAATGTCCAGGATGGTGTTTCCTAGATGTTCTAGAATTTTTAGAGTTTAAGGTATTACATTTAAATGTTTAATCCATCTTGAGTAAATTTTTATATGGTGAAAGGTAGGCATCCAGCTTCATTTTTCTGCATATGGCTAGCCAGTTATCACAGCACCACTTATTGAATAAGGAGTCCTTTCCACATTCCTTATTTTGGTTGACTTTGTCAAAAGTCAACCAAAGGAGGCTGTAGGTGTGTACCTTTATTTCTGGGTTCTCTCAGTCCAGTCCATTGGCCTATGTGTCTGTTTTTGTACCAGTACCATGCTATTTTGGTTACTGTAGTCTTAGAGTATAGTTTGAAGTTGTGTAATGTGATGCCTCCAGTTTTATGCTTTTTGCTTAGAATTGTTTTTGCTATTCAGTCTCTTTTTTAGTTTTATATGAATTTTAGAATAGTTTTTTCTAATTCTGTGAAAAGTGATGCTGGTGGGTTGATATAAATAGCATTGAATCTATAGATTGCTTTGTAGATTATGGCCATTTTAATGAGATTGATTCTTCCAACCCATAAGGATGCAATGTTTTTCCATTTGTTTGTGTCATCTATGATGTCTTTAAGCAGTGTTTTGTAGTTCTCCTAGAAGAGATCTTTAACCTTTTTGGTTAGATATATTTCTATGTATTTTATTTTGTGTGTTTGTGGCTGTTGTAAATGGGATTGCATTCTTGATTTGGCTCTCAGCTTGAACATTATTGGTGTATAGAAATACTACTGAATTTTGTACATTTACTTTGTATCCTGAAACTTTACTGAAATTGTTTATCAGTTCCAAAACCCTTTTGGTGGAGTCTAGGATTTTCTAGGTATAGAATTATATTGTCATTGAGGAGAGATAGTTTGACTTCTTTTAGTATTTAGATGCCTTGTATTTCTTTCTCTTGCCTGATTCGTCTGGCAAGCACTTCCAGTTCTATGTTGAATAGGAGTGGTGAGAGTGGGCACCCTTGTCTTGTTTCAGTTCTCAAGGGGAATGCTTCCAGCTTTTGTCCATTCAGTATGATGTTGGTTTTAGGTTTGTCATAGATGGCTCTTATTATTTGAGTTATGTTCCGTCAATGCCTAATCTGTTGAGGGTTTTTATCATGAAGTGATGTTAGATTTTATCAAAAGCTTTTCCCACATCGATTGAGATTATCATAAGGTTTTTGTTTTTAATTCTTTTTATGTGAGAAGTCACATTTATTGATTTGTGTATGTTGAACTAACCTTCCATCCCAGGAATGAAGCCTACTTGGTCATGGCAAATTAACTTTTTGATGTGCTGCTGAATTTGGTTTGCTAGTGTTTTGTTGAGGATTTTTGTATCTAATGTTCATCAGGGATATTGGCCTTTGCCTGTTTTTTTTGTTTTGTTTTGTTTTTTTCATTGTCTTTGCCAGGTTTTACATGGTGATGCAGGCTTCATAAAATGAGTTAGGGACAAGTCTCTTCTCCATTTTTTGAAACAGTTTCAGTACAATTGTGTACCGCTTTTTGCTCCTAAATATGAAAGTGTATGAAAGCTCTGACTGCTCCACATCCTTGCCAGTATTCAATAATGTCAGATATTTTCTTTTTTTATGAATCTGATAGATTTGAAGTGATATCGCATTTAGTTTGTATTTCCCAGTTGCTAACTAGGTTGCTGTTGCATTTTTCATGCATGTTTTGGTCTTCTGTGCTCTTTTTCAATTAAATACTTTTTAAATTTATTTGCTCATTTTTAAAATTAAATTATCCAATTATTATTGTATCTTCTATAAATTATGTCTCCTAATTTCACTTTAGTTATTGTGTCTTAAGTTTTATATAGTCATATTTATAAATTCTATATTGTCAGTTGCATTGGCGCGATGGCTCATGCCTGTAATCCCAGCACTTTGGGATGCCAAGGTGGGTGGATCACAAGGTCAGGAGATTGAGACCATCCTGGCTAACACAGTGAAACCCCGTCTCTACTAAAAATACAAAAAATTAGCCAGGCGTGGTGGTGGGCGCCTGTAGTCCCAGCTACTCCGGAGGCTGAGCCAGGAGAATGGCGTGAACCCGGGAGGCAGAGCTTGCAGTGAGCCGAGATGGTGCCACCGCACTCCAGCCTGGGCGATAGAGCAAGAGTCTGTCTCAAAAAAAAAAAAAAAAAAAAAAAAAAAACAAAAAAAACCAACAAATCCTTTCATATACCAAGGTCATAAATATATCCTTTTAAGTTGTCTTATAAAAGTTTTCTAGTTTTTCTTTTCATATTTGCCTTTAATCAACATAAAACTGATTTTGTATATAATATAGTTTATGTTTTTCTGTATAGATAATCAGTTGTCCAAGAATAATTTGTTGAATATTTCATACTTCACCCATTGACTTCCAATACTAGGTCTATAAGAAATCATTTAGATATATAAGATGGTCCATTTATGAAAGTTTTACTATTTCGTGGGACTCTTAGTCTATCTCTAAACAAATGCTATACTATCTTATGGATTCTTGCCTTATTATGACCTTCATATCTGTTAATGCAAGACCTCTTCAGCCCCTTGTTCTTTGTCATTAGTGTTTTGGTTGTGGCTAGCTTTTGTTCTTCTATGTGAATCTTAGAATCAAATGCTTAAATTACACCCGCACGTGCACACACACACACACACACACACACACCCCGTTTGAATTCTGACTTTTGTTGTATTAAATCTAAAATTCAGTTTAGAAAGAATTGGCATATATATTAGGTCTTTCTACCCATATCTACTTATTTAAGCTTTTAATGCCTTCTAATTTCTAACTTAATTGAATTCTGAAGAAATAATACGATCTACATAATACCTATTCTGTGAAATTTAGGATCTACTTTATGGTTTAGTACATGGCCAATTTCTGTTTTTGTGTGTAGTTGAAAATAACATATATTTTACAATTGCTGAGTCCATTAGATCAAAATTTTTAATTATACTGTTCAAATACTTACATACTTATTGATTATATTTTTGCCAGCTTAGATATACTAGCTTTCATTTGATTAGTATTTGCGTAATATATCTTTTCTCATTTATTAATTTTGGCCTTTCTATGCCATTTTGTTTCTCATATGTCTTTTTAAGTATCATATAGGTACATTTTATTTTGTTTCCCATCTGACAATCATTGTATTTTAATTCATTTAAATTTATAGTGATCACAGGTATAATAAGGATTTATTTCTACCACCTTAGGTACTGTTTTTCATTTATTTTGCTTTTTATTTTGGTGTATTTTTTCTTTATTGCCTTACTTTGGATTGATCAGGGCTTTTTGGGTCTCATTTCATATTTCCCCAAAGTGTTAACATGCATACTCAACATAGTCTAAAGTTAATCCACATCTTCACACTCCTTCAAATTATGCAAGGACTTTGAACACTAAACTCCTATCCTCTGCAAAATGACATGCAATATTTCCAGATTTTAGATCAACTTTTACTTGGTTATTCCCACATATTGGGCATTATTATTAATTTTTATGCAGTCAGTATTTGTTTAGATATATGTACAAATTTACCAATTTCTTGACTCAACATTTCTTTTGACATCTCAGCATGTCCTTCTGGGATGATTCCTTTTTGAGCCTGAACTATATACTTTAAAATATCCTTTAGTAGGTGTCTGTGGCTGGTAAAGTGTCTCATTTTGGTTTTTCTGAAAACATCTGTTTCTTAACTGATACATAATGTTTTACAAATTTATAGGCTACGTGTGAGTATTTCTTACATTCATAGAAGGTGTAATGATCAAGTCAGAGTATTTTAGGTATCCATCACCTTAAGAACTTATCAATTCTTTGTGTGGGAAACATTTCAAGTCCTTTCTTCTAGCTACTTTGAAGTATACAACACGTTGTTGCTATAGTCACCATACTGTGCTATCAAACATTAGAAGTTACACCTCCTATCTAATTTTATGTTTGTGCCCATTAACCAACCTCTCTTTATCCCCCACACACTACCACACACATCATTATCAGATTCTGGTATCTTTCGTTGTATTTTCTACCTCCATGAGATTAATTTTTTTATCTCCTGCATGTGAGTGAGAACACATGATATTTGTCTTTCTGTGTCTGGCTTATTTCACTTAAGATAATGAGTTTCAGTTCCATCCATGTTGTTGCAAATGACATGACTTTATTCTTTTTTATGGTCAAATAATATTATTGTGTATATATGCTACATTTTATCCTTTGGTCCACTGATGAACACTAAGATTGATTCCATATCTTGGCTATTGTGAATAGTGCTGCAATAAACATGGGGGTACAGGTATACCTCTGATACACTCATTTCTTTTGGATATATTTTTAGTTGTGAGATTGCTGGCTCAAATGGTATCTCTATTTTTAGGTTTATTAGAACTCTCTTTACTGTTTTCCATGGTTGCCGCGCTAATTTGCATTTCCACCAACAGTGTGTAAGAGTTTCCTTTTCTTCACATACTCACCAGCATCTGTTATTATTTTTTCTATCTTTTCATAATAGCCATTCTAACTGGGTTAAAATGATACTTCATTGTGGTTTTGGTTTGCATATGTCTGATGATAAATGAAGTAGAATATTTTTTCATATACCTCTTGGTCATCCGTATGTCTTCTTTAGAGAAATGTCTGTTCATGTACTTTGCCTAGTTTTTATTGGGATTTTTTTTTTTAATACTGTTGAGTTCCCTGTCTATTCTGGATATTAGTCCCTTGTTGAATGTACAGTTTGCAAATGTTTTCTCCCATTCAATAGGTTGTCTCTTTACTCTGTTTGTTGTTTCCTTTGTTGTGCAGAAGCTTTTTAGTTTAATATAGTCCCATTTGTCTATTGTTATTGTCTGTGCTTTTGAGGTCTTAGCCATCAAATCTTTGCCTAGATCAATGTCCTGAAGTGTTTTCCCTGTTTTGTTCTAATAGTTTTATAATTTGGGGTCTTACCTTTAAGTCTTTAATCTATTGTGTGTTGATTTTTTTTATACAATGAGAGATAGGGGTGCAGTTTCATTATTCTGCATGTGGACATCCAGTTGTCCCAGTACAATTTATTGAAGAGGGTGACATTTTTCTATGGTATGTTTTTGCCACCTTTGTTAAATATCCGTTGACTCTAAATACATAGATTTATTCCTGGGTTCTCTATTCTGTTCCATTGGTCTACGTATCTATTTTTATATACCCATACCATGCTCTTTTGTTTACTGTAGCCTTGTAATATATATTTTTTTATTTATTATTGTACTTTAAGTTTTAGGGTACATGTGCACAATGTGCAGGTTTGTTACAGATGTATCCATGTGCCATGTTGGTGTGCTGCACCCATTAACTCGTCATTTATCATTAGGTGTATCTCCTAATGCTATCCCTCCCCCCTCCCCCACCCCGCAACAGTCCCTGGAGTGTGATGTTCCCCTTCCTGTGTCCCTGTGTTCTCATTTTTCAATTCCCACCTATGAGTGAGAACATGCAGTGTTTGGTTTTTTGTCCTTGCGATAGTTTACTGAGAATGATGATTTCCAGTTTCATCCATGTCCCTACAAAGGACATGAACTCATCATTTTTTATGGCTGCATAGTATTCCATGGTGTATATGTGCCACATTTTCTTAATCCAGTCTATCGTTGTTGGACATTTGGGTTGGTTCCAAGTCTTTGCTATTGTGAATAGTGCCGCAGTAAACATACGTATGCATGTGTATTTACAGCAGCATGATTTATAATCCTTTGGGTATATACCCAGTAATGGGATGGCTGGGTCAAATGGTATTTCTAGTTCTAGATCCCTGAGGAATCGCCGCAATGATTGAACTAGTTGACAGTCCCACCAACAGTGTCAAAGTGTTCCTATTTCTCCACATCCTCTCCAGCACCTGTTGTTTCCTGACTTTTTAATGATCGCCATTCTAACTGGTGTGAGATGGTATCTCATTGTGGTTTTGCTTTGCATTTCTCTGATGGCCAGTGATGATGAGCATTTTTTCATGTGTTTTTTGGCTGCATAAATGTCTTCTTTTGAGAAGTGTCTGTTCATGTCCTTTGCCCACTTTTTGATGGGGTTGTTTTTTTCTTGTAAATTTGTTTGAGTTCATTGTAGATTCTGGATATTAGCCCTTTGTCAGATGAGTAGGTTGTGAAAATTTTCTCCCATTTTGTAGGTTGCCTGTTCACTCTGATGGTAGTTTCTTTTGCTGTGCAGAAGCTCTTTAGTTTAATTAGATCCCATAGCCTTGTAATATATTCTGAAGTCAACTAATGTGATGTTTCCAGCTTTGCAATTTTTGTTCAGGATTGCTTTGGCTATTTGAGCTCTTTCTCTGTTCCTTACAAATTTAAGGATTTTTTTTTTAATTTTGTGAAAAATGACATTGATATTTTGATAGAGATTGCATTGAATCTGTAGATTGCTTTGGGCAGTATGATCATTTTAATAATAATGTATTTCCCAGTCCATGAGCATGGAATGTCATTACATTTGTGTACTCTTCTATTTCTTTCCTCAGTATTTTGTAGCCTTCCTTGTAGAGATCTTCCATCTCCTTGGCTCAATTTATTCCCATATATTTTTTTGTAGCTATTGTAAATGAGACTGTTTTTTTGATTTCTTTCTCGGCAAGTTTATTATTGGTGTATAAAAATGCTACTGATTTTTATATGTTGATTTTATATCCAGAAACTTTACTGAATTGCTTTATTAGACCTAAGAATATTGGGAGAACCTGCCCCCGATAGTCACATAGGTTCTTTTCTATTTTCCCTAAGTGTTGGCTGGTCTGAGAAATAAAGGGACAGAGTACAAAAGAGAGAAATTTTAAAGCTGGGTGTCCGGGGGAGGCATCACATGTCGGCAGGTTCTGTGATGCCCCCTGAGCTGTAAAACCAGCAAGTTTTTATTAGCGATTTTCAAAAGGGGAGGAGAGTGTATGAATAGGGTGTGGGTCACAGAGGTCACATGCTTCACAAGGTAATAAGATATTACAAGGTGAATGGAGGCAGGGCGAGATCATAGGACCACAGGACCGGGGTGAAATTAAAATTGCTAAGAAGTTTCAGGCATGCATTGTCATTGATAACATCTTATCAGGAAACAGGGTTTGAGAGCAGACAACCGGTCTGACCAAAATTTATTAGACGGGAATTTCTTCGTTCTAATAAGCCTGGGAGCACTATGGGATACTGGGGCTTATTTCATCCCTACAGCTGCGACCATAAAAGACAGCCGCCCCTTAAGCAGCCATTTCAGAGGCCTACCCTCAGGGACGCATTCTCTTTCTCAGGGATGTTCCTTGCTGAGTAAAAGAATTCAGCGATATTTCTCCCATTTGCTTTTGAAAGAAGAGAAATATGGCTCTGTTCTGCCTGGCTCACCGGCGGTCAGAGTTTAAGGTTATCTCTCTTGTTCCCTGAACATTGCTGTTATCCTGTTCTTTTTTCAAGGTGCCCAGATTTCATATTGTTCAAACACACATGCTCTACAAACAATTTGTGCAGTTAACGCAATCATCACAGGGTCCTGAGGCGACATACATCCTCCTCAGCTTACGAAGATGACAGGATTAAGAGATTAAAGTAAAGACAGGCATAGGAAATCACAAGGGTATTGACTGGGGAAGTGATAAGTGTCCATGAAATCTTCACAATTTATGTTCAGAGATTGCAGTAAAGACAGGCATAAGAAATTATAAAAGTATTAATTTTGGGAACTGATAAATGTCCATGAAATCTTCACAATTTATGTTCCTCTGCCATGACTGCAGCCGGTCCCTCCATTCGGGGTCCCTGACTTCTCACAACATAAAGAGTTTCTCAGTGCAGTCTTTAGGGTTTTCTAGATATAAGATTATATCATCAGCAAAGAGGAACAATTTGACTTCCTCTATTCCAATCTGGATGCCTTTTATTTCTTCTCTTGCCTGTTTACTTTGACTAGGACTTCCACCACTAAGTTGAATAGGAATGGTGAAGTGGCCATCGATCTCTTGTTCTAGTTCTTGGAGCAAATGATTTCAGTTTTCCCCATTCAGTGTGATGTTGGCTGTCAGTTGGTCAGATATGGCCTTCATTATATTGAGGTATATTCCTTTTACAGCTAGTTTGTTAAGGGTTTTTATCATGAAGAGATGTTGAATTTTATCAAATGCTTTTTTCTTTTGAGATGATCATATCGTTTTTGTCATTTATTTCATTCATGTGATGTATCATGTGTGTTAATTTGCATATGTGGAACCAACCTTGCATCCCTGGGATAAATCTCATTTGATCATGCTATATTATTTTTTTTGATGTGCTGTTGGATATAGTTTGCTATTAATTTTTTGAGGGCTTTTACATTTATTTTCATCAGTAATATTGGCCTGTAGTTTTCTTTTTTCATTGTGTCCTTATCTGCTTTGGGTATCAAGGTAAGGCTGGCATTTTAGAATTAGTTAGAGAAAGTTTCCTTCTCTTCAATTTGTTGGAATAGTTTGAGGAAAATTGGTGTTAGTTCTTCTTTGAAAGTTTGTTAGACTTTGACAATGAAGCCATCTGACTCTGGACAAACTTTTGTTGGGAAACTTTTATTACTTCTCTTTTTTGGGGGGTGGGGGGGGATGGAGTTTCACTCTTGTTGCCTATGCTGGAGTGCAATGGCGTGATCTCGGCTCACCGCAACCTCTGCCTCCCAGGTTCAAGAGATTCTCCTGCCTCAGCCTCCCGAGTAGCTGGGATTACAGGCATGTGCTACCATGTCTGGCTAATTTTGTATTTTTAGTAGAGACAGGGTTTCTCCATGTTGGTCAGGCTGGTCTCGAACTCCCAACCTCAGGTAATCCGCCTGCCTCGGCCTCCCAAAGTGCTGGGATTATAGGCATGAGCCACCGTGTCCGGCCTGGGAAACTTTTCATTAGTTTTTGATCACATTACTCGTTATTTTTCTGTTCAGGCTTTCTATTTCTTCCTGATTCAATCTGGGAATGTGTCAGATGTCCAGGAGTTTAGTCATTTTGTCTAGGTTTTCCAGTTCTTTAGTGTATCGTTGTTCATAATAGTCTCTGATAATCTGTTGTGTTTATTTTGTACCACTTGTTTTGTGATATCTGTTGTAATGTCTCCTTCATTTCTAATTTGGGTCTCTTCTATTTTTTTTTTCTGGGTTTGTCTAGCAAGTGGTTTATTTTGTTCTTCTTTGCAAAAAACAACTTCTGGTTTCATTGATAATTTTTATTTTTATTTTTTGAGAGGGAGTCTTGCTCTATCACCAGGCTGGAGTGCAGTGGTATGATCTTGGCTCACTGCAACCCCTGCCTCCTGGGTTCAAGCAATTCCCTTGCCTCAGCCTCCCAAGTAGCTGGGACTACAGGTGTGCACCACCACGCCCGGCTAATTTTTTGTATTTTAGTAGAGATGGGGTTTCATCATGTTGGCCAGGATGGTCTTGATCTCCTGACCTGGTGATCCACCCACCTTGGCCTCCCAAAGTGCTGGGATTACAGGCGAGAGCCACCACGCCCAGCCTCATTGATCCTTTGTAGTTTTTTAGTCTATTTCGTTTAGTCCTGCTCTGATCTTTATTATTTCTTTCCTTCTACGAAATTTGGGTTTGATTCATTCTTGCTTTTCCAGTTCCTTGAGGTGCATTAATAGATTGTTTATTTTAAATCTACTTTTTTAATGTAGATGTTCATTGCTATAAACGTCCCTCTTAGCACTGCTATTGCTGTATTCCATAGGTTTTGGGATACTGTGTTTTGATTTTCATGTTTCAAGAAATATTTTTATTTTCTGTTTACTTTTTATGGACACAATAGTCATTCAGGAGCATTTTGTTTAATTTCCATGTATTTGTACGTTTTCCGAAGTTCCTCTTGGTATTGATATCTGGTTTTATTCCATTGTGATCTGAGAAGATACTTGGTTTGATTTTGATATTTAAAAAATTGTTGAGACTGTTTTGTGGCCTAACATATAGTCTGTCTTGAATAATAAGAAAAACTGCGTATTTTGTGAGTGTTGGATGCCATATTCTGTAAATGTCTGTTAGGTCCATTTGGTCTAATGTGCAGTTTAAAGCCAATGTTCCTTTGTTAATTTTCTTTCTAGATTATCTGTCTAATGCTGAGAGTGGGGTGTTGAAGTCCACAACTGTTATTCCACTGGAATATATCTCTCCGTTTAAATCTAACAATATTTGCTTTATATATGTGGGTGCTGTGGTGTTGGATGCATATATGTTTAGAATTGTTATATTCTTTTGCTGAATTGATTCCTTCATTGTTATATGATGACTTCATCTCTTTTTACTTTTTTTGACTTAAAGTCTGTTTTATCTGATATAAGTGTAGTTACTCCTGCCCACTTTTGGTTTCTGTTTGCATGAAATACCTTTTTCTACTCCTTTACTTTCGGTCTACATCTGTCTTTACGGGTGTTTCTTGTAGGCAGAATATAATTGGGTGATGTTTATTTGTTCATTCAGCCAGTGTATATCTTTTAAGTGGGATGTTTAATTCATTTACTTACGATTATTATTGATATGTGGAGGTTTATTTCTGTTATTTTATTATTTCTCCTTGTTTTATACATACTCTATTCTTTTATTTTCTATGTTTTTAATCGTTGTGATTTGGTAGTTTTCTGTAGTGCTAACATTTGAGTCTTTTCCTTTTTGGTGTTTGCTCTACCAGTGGGTTTTGTGTTTGTTTGTTTGTTTTCATGGTAGTAGATAGCATTCTTTCACTTCTGGGTGTAAGATTCCCTTAAGCATTTCTGGCAGGGTTAGTCTAGTGATAAATTCCCTTAGCTTTTGCTTGATTGGGAAAGACTTTATTTCTCCTTCATTTGTGAAGAATAACTGTGCTGGGTGGAGTACCCTTTGGTGACAGTTGTCTTATTTCAGCACTTTGAATATATTATTCCATTCTCTTTTGGCCTGTAAGTTTTATCTTGAGAAATTCACTGTTAATCTGATGTGAATTCCTTTATAAATAACTAGATGCTTTTCTCTTGTTTATAAAATTGTATTTTCATCTTTGACTTTTGAGCTTGAGTATAATATGTTGTGAGAAGACTTTTTTTGCATTATATCTACTTGGGATCTGTGAGCTTGCTACATCTTGATGTCTAAATCTCATGCTAGACTTGGGAAGTTTTCATCTATTATTTTGTTATATGTAACCCTGCCATTTACTCTTTGCCTTTCAGGACTCTGAAAATTTGAATATTTTATCTTTTTATTGTCCCATATGTCACGTAGGCTTTGCTCATTTTTTTTTTTTTTTTTTTAATTGAGACAGGTTCTGACTCTATTACCCAGGCTGGAGTGAAGTGGCATGATCTTGGCTCACTGGAATTTTTGTTTCCCAGGCTCAAGCTGTCCTCCCACCTCAGCCTCCTGAGTAGCTGAGACTACAGGCATGCAACACCACCCTCAGCTAGTTTTTGTATTTTTTAGGGGTTTCACCATGTTGCCCAGCCTGGTCTCGAACTCCTGGGCTTAAATCAATCCACCTGCCTTGGCTTCCCAAAGTGCTGGAATTACAGGCATGAGCTGCCACACCTGGCTGCTTATTATTTTTTATTCTCTCTTCTTCATTTTTGTCTTACTGAATTGTTTCAAAAGACCTGTATTCAAGTTATGAGATTCTTCTGCTTGATCTAGTCTGTTGTTGAAATTTTCACATGTATTTTGCATTTTGTTCAATGAATTCTTAATTCCAGAATTTCTATTTGTTTCCTTCCTGAGATATTTATCTGTTTGGTAAATTTCTCATTCATATCCTGAATTGTTTTGCTTACTTCTTTGTATTGTTTTCCAGCATTTTTTGTATCTCATGGAACTTCTCTAAACTCTGTATTTTGAATTATTTTTCAGAGTTTTGTAAATTTTTTTGCCATTGAAAACTGTTGAGGGGAAATTATTACGTTCTTTTGGTGGTCTCATATTTCCTGTTTTTTTAAATGTCTCTTGTGTCTATGTTGATATCCTTTTTCCTAAAGATGTATCTATGGTGTTGGTTGTGTACAGCACTTTGGCTTTGATTCTTGGTGCATGCAGTAGTGTAATCTTTATATGATTTATTTGACTATAAACAGCATCAGTGGTTTCTGTGATTTCCTTGATGATTTAGGATGTGGTTATTAGTGGAGGCTATGGTAAAGTTTTGCTAGTTATGGGGACACCAGGTGGGCCAGTCTTCTAGTCCCAGTGGTGACATTGGTGGGCTGAGTGTGCTTGTCCCTGGACCCTGGATGTTGTACTCTGGTGCCAGTGTTAGTAGGACCACGTTGGCTGATTCTTGGTCCTCTAAGTGGATTGCTCAGATGCTAATAGTGACAGCAGTAGGTCTGATGGGTGCACAGGTTCTTAGGCCCCTGGGCAGCAGGTATGGCAAGGGCTATGACAATACCAGTGGCAGGAAAACCCTCTGGGTCCCGAGAAGTTCATGCAGATATTGCAGTGGTTACAATGTGCTGAGTGGACCAGTCTCAAAGCTTGTAGGTGGCACGTGCAGGTAGGTACCAGCTATTGTGGTCGCAGCAGGGTGAGTGGGCCCACCCATTGTGCAGGAGGGTGGGGAATGTGTGCTTCGTTTTCTTCTCAGCCCTTGTAATGGGAGCTTGCACTTTACTCATGCTGCAGCCCCCATGGTGCAGCAACTGCAGGGCAGGAAATCTGTCTGGGTGCATGAAAATGCATGGTGGTTTTGTTGCTGGAGGATGTGGGGTTGCAGCCAGTGGTCCCTACTTTGTCCCCAGCAATAGCAGCCAGCCATGGTGGTTGCTCGGGGTAGGCAATGCCAGTGGGGCTCCAGGGATGTGGAGGCGCTCATGCTCTTGAGTCCTAGGGCAGGGTGCAATGTGTTGGGGTGTGGGCTCTCAAAATGGCAGATTACAATAGCTGCTTAGGACTCCAAATTTGCCCGAGGTCCATGTTTTTAAAAATTCTAAGGAAGGACTTTTTTTCTTTTTTTTTTTTTTTTCAACTCAACCCTGTGCTGAGACTAAGATAGGCATTTCCTTTCTGCCCTTTTCAGTGGGGTGGAATTTTTTAGCTTATCCTTATAATGAAGGTCTTAAACCCTTACAGTAACATCTAAGTTTTCTGCCACAGTCTCCTAAGGATTTTCCCTCCTTTGATGGGTATTAGGCTTCATATCCAAGGCCTGTGAGACAAATGGTCATAAACATTGATGCTCAAGGTCACCAGGGATTATAGATGATTCCAGAGTGAAAGCTAGCTTTTGTACTTACTTTTCTAGATTTTTGCTTTACCTTCATTTTTGGCCTTTAAGGATTTTTCTTTCTTTCTTGCCAGTAAAGCTTTGCAAATACAAATACTTAATTACATATATTTTAGCCAACATTTTCAGTTGTTTTTCCACAAAATAATCATTCAAATTTTCTAGCCTGTTCCACTGCCCAAAAGAGATGTCTAGGTGGAGTCTTTATAGATAGAATTTTATCCAAAATGAATAGCTAATATTTATGGAATGCTTACTGTATACATGCTAATATTATGCTAAGTATTTCCCATGAAGTGCCCCATTTAATCCTCACAAAAAAAACCACATGAGCTAAGTATTCAGTTTTCACATGCAGAAATTTAGTCCTAGAACAGACTGTACACTTTCCCTAGGTCACATAGCTGAAAAGTGGTGGCGACAGAATTCAAGTACATCTCTGTTTCATGCCAAAGTTAGTGTTCCAAAACATTATCATACCCTACTAACCAAACTAAAATGTTTTTGAAATGACTGTTTATTATGCGTATGGATTTAATAACACCATGATGGCAGATACAGTTACTGTTTTATTCACTACTGTACTTCCAGTGCCTGGAACATAATGGGAGTTCAATAAATGGATCGAGCAAATAAACAATAAAGGCATATAGAGACTCTTACTGTTATATATGTAAATATTGAGTCAGATTTCCTGCTGGTGGTAGGCTGAAAACGTGATAATACCAAGTCTTTGGGCATATGCTAGTGCTCAGTGTTCTAATGCTGTTATTTCAAATGCTCTGATCTTCAATAATTGTATTTATTTCCGCTGTGAAATCCATAACACACCTGTAGTCCTGAACACATACTGTTTGTTTCCAGTCCATGTGTTCAGGGCTTGAGAACGAGTGACTTTTCACCTATTTCTTTTTCTTTTACACTATTTAGATAGACTCTCAATCATTATTAGAATGTTGAATTTCTGCTACTAGTAGTGATTATTGAATGCCTACTACTATTGTTTTATACTTGATATGGTTTGGATCTGTGATTCCACTCAAATCTCATGTTGAATTGTAATCACCATTGTTGGAGTTGGGGCCTGGTGAGAGGTGATTGGATCATGGGTGTGGATTTCTCATGAATGGTTTAACATCAACCCCTTAGTGCTGTCCTCATGATAGTAAGTTCTTGCAAGATCTGGTTGTTTAAAGGTGTCTGGCACCTCGCCCCCCACCCTAACCTCTTGTTTCCGCTCTGATGAGATGTGCCACTTCACCTTCTGCCGTGAGTAAAAGCTTCCTGAGGCCTCTGCAGAAGCCGCGCAAAGGCTGGCACCATGCTTGCTCTACAGCCTGCAGAACTGTGAGCCAACTAAACCTCTTTTCTTTATAAATTATCCAGTCTCAGGTATTCCTTTATAGCAATGCAAGAATGGCCTACACAATACTTATTCCTCAAAATAATTCTGCAAGTTCTTCTTGTCTCCATTTAACAAATAAATAAACTAGGGAATCACACAATTAGCAGAAGAGCAAGTCATGAAGCCACCTGTGACTGCAAAATTCCTTGTGCTTCACTTGTCCAGATTATTCCTCATGCTCCCCAAACCCACTCTGCACTTTTAGACAGAGACCTTTTCTGATACTGTGCCTTCTTCCTGAAGATCCTTCCTCTTTTAAAGGACTAGTGAACCTCTACACATCCTTTAAGGCACAACACAAATATATCCTCCTCAATGAAAACATTCACAAATCCCTCCTGATCTTCCTGCCTATTTGCTTCCTAGCATTTTGCATATTAGTAGTCACATTGTTCTATAATGAATCGTGTCTATCTCCCCATGTACAGTTGTGATCCAGGGTGATAATATCATTTTCTTCACTGCATCTCTAGCAGCTAGTGTGGTACATGGCACAAATGGCATGAATGAATTAGTTACTAGATTTAATGGAAGTAGATAGAAGTCATCTGGGAAAACTTTATGCTAATAATTCTTTACATAGTCTTAACCCCTTGTCTAAAAAACACATCTTTCCTTCTTTTTCTAAACTCTCTCTTTATTCTCTTTGAGGCAGTTTTCAGAAAATCGTCTTAGGTATCATCAAAATAATATGACAAGACTTCAGACTTGTGTATAAATTTACAGTTTTCAAAACACTTTCCATTACATTTTGTTTTCTGTTCAGCCCTCTGAGATGGCTTGGGCAGGTGGTTTTCTCCTGTCTTACAGATGAGGAGGCTGAAAGCCAGATCATATGCTCATAAAGTGTTAGAAGCAGGAGTTGGTCTCTTGTCTTCCGGCATGTAGCCCCGAGCTTTCTACTCTTCTCATCTGTCCCTCTTGTGGTTAAAAGAGTGTCTTTGGAAGAGGGAAGTCTCAGTAATTTGAATCATGTTAAGTTTAAATAAATGATCACTGGATGATGTGGTTCTCCAACGTGAGTGTAATCACTAGGAAAGTATGTTTAATTTGTGGATTGCCAGGCCCTATCCTCAGAGATTCTGCTTTACTAGGTCTAGGGTGGAGCCTAAGAATTAATGAATACACCAGGTAATTCTGCTGCAGATATTTCTTAGGCCACAATTTGTAGAACACTGGAAAAGAAAAGCTGGGCTAAAATTTGTTGTTTATTGGTATGTTCAGAGCAATATGTTTTCTCCTGAGTACAATCTGTATTTGTTAAGAGCAAGGGTAAGTACTGCACAGTGGAGGAAGTGGTGAAAGTAGGAAAGGGACAATAGCAAGCCAACTGGCTAAGAGATAAAAAAGAAAAGCCAAGGTGCACACGATGCTTGAACTGCCTGTTAGTCTTTTTATAAGATATAGAAAGTAAATCTGAGAACATATTCTGTCAAGTTTGTATTATTTGCTGTAAGTTTCCTAGGCATTTTATATTGGAAAAAGAACTATATTGATGCAATTCCATATCTAGCATTGCCATTTGTTCTTTTACTTCCACAGAAGGTGTTACTTTCTATTTTTTCCCTCTCTGCTCTCTAAACTAGGTAACCATTTGGTTGTTTTTAATTGTCACATTTGTTCTCATACCAACATGTTAAATGTAACTTGCTCAAGAGCCAAATCTGCAAATTTCTTTTGCTTCTTTCTGAAAATCCGCACAAAACTAAAGTGAAAAATCTTTGTTTCTTTTTTAGTTTGGGTTCCTCATTACATTTCTAAAGTTATAGGCTTATTACTGCCCAGAAGTAGGAGAGAATTCAGATTCACTTTCAGCCACTCATCATATTCTGAATATTCTGAGATAAACAATGCAGATAGAGACTGAAAATGTCATATTTTAAACATTAAAATTTACCTGTGAAGCAAT
Source organism: Hylobates moloch (assembly GCF_009828535.3). NCBI lineage: Eukaryota > Metazoa > Chordata > Mammalia > Primates > Hylobatidae > Hylobates > Hylobates moloch. The sequence goes on along the minus strand of NW_026652282.1, from coordinate 81,207,221 downwards.
ATTTTTCCTGCATATCCAATTTTTTTATTGGCTTCAATATAACATTGACAATGTCTTCTTCAAAATAAGATTTTGCTTTCAAGCTCTGATAAAATCATGAGAAAGAATGTAACATACCTTTTAAAATATAAATGTAAAGAAGAACAAATATTTGACAGGTTAATAGCAGTCAAAATAAGTCAAAAAATATGAATGCAATGCAACAGAGTTTTATATATCTATATATACAACAAAGTTAAAGCACTAAAGGGAAAGACATAATTAAGAGTTTAAGGGAACATAACACACTGAACTAGAGTGTCCAAGAGTTTATATCAACTCTCTACTTTTATATTCAGCTCCCTCACTCATACTCTATAACAGAAGAATGTTTTTTGGGAGTGCTGAGAGGGCAGGTGAACAACTATTTCAAGCCTACTATGTAATAGGCACTAGGCTCAGAATATTTTACTTCATTCCAATAAAATCCTGTAACATCTCCAATTTACAAATCAGGAAATGAGTCTCAGAGGTTAAGCAACTCGTCTAGAGTTACATAGCCTGTGAATGGCAGATTAAACCCAGGTGTATCTGATTCCAATGTTTATGCTTTTCAACTAATTATCATGTTCCCAGGCTTTTTAGGTATGACAACTTATTTTTCCCAGAAATGATAATTATTTTATTACAGAAAAAGAACAAAGGGGGTCTAGAATGATAGCTCATTATATCTTCCTATTTTTCAGTCTAATTCTGAAACATTATACCTTGTAAAGAGTGTACATACAGTTTCAAAGTTGAAAAGAGTATTGTTTAATTTTTATTTAATGTATTTAATGGACACATTGTAACTGTACATATTTATGGGATACAATTTAATGCTTCAACACATATCTATGTGTATAGTAATCGAATTATGGTAGGTAGTGTATTACCTCATGCATTTGTCATTTCTTTGTAGTGAGAACATTCAAAAGCTTCTCTTCTAGTTACTTTTATGGTATGTAATATTTTACTGTTGGCCAGTCACTCTACTGTGCAATAGAACAGCAGAATTTATTCCTCCTGTCTAATTGTAACTTTGTACCTCTTGACCAACCTCCCCCTTTACACCTCTTTCTCTTTCCCTCCCCAATCTCTGGTAACCACTGTTGTACTCTCTGCTTCTATGATATCAACATTATTAAAGATTCCATATGTGAGTGAGATCATGCAGTATTTGTCTTTCTATGCCTGGCTTATTTTACTTAACACAACAACCCCTGGATCTGTCCATCTTGCCACAAATGGCAGGATTTCAGTTTTTATCGCAAAATAATATTACATTGTGTATATATACCACATTTTCTTTTTTCTTTTGCTCTCTTTCTTTCTCTCCCTTTCTCTTTTCTTTCTTTCTCTCTCTTACTTTTTTCCTTTTCTCTTTCCCTTTCCTTTTTCTCTCTTTCTTGAGACCTGTCTCCCAGGCTGGAGTGCAGTGGGATGACCATAGCTCACTGTAACCTTGAATAGGAATTCAAGGTTACGCTCAAGTGATTCTCCCACCTTGGTCTTCCAAAATGCTGGGATTACAGGTGTGAGCCACAACGCCCGGTCTGTTTGCCACATTTTCTTTATCTGTTCATCCATTGATGGACACTGAGGTTGACTCTATATCTTGGCTATTGAAAATAGTGCTGCATTAACCATGGGAGTGCCACGATCTCTCTGACATACAGATTTCATTTCTATTGAATATTTACCCAGTGGTGGGATTGTGGGATCATATAGTAGTTCTATTTTTAGTTTGTTAAGGAACCACCATACTGTTTTCCATAATGGCTGTGATAGTAAACAATTCCACCAGCAGTGTCTAAGTGTTTCTTTTTCTGCACATCCTCACCAACACTTGTTTTCTTTTGTCTTTTTGATAATAGTCATTCTAACTAAGGTGGTATCTCATTGTGGTTTTGATAGGCATTTCCCTGATGATTGGTGATACTGAGCATTTTTTCACATATCTGTTGACTGTATGTCTTCTTTTGAGAAATGTCTATTAAGGTCTTTTGTCCATTTTTTTTTTTTTAATAAATGCCAAATAGCACTGCGTTATTGTTAACAATAAGGTTAACAGTTTTTTTATTATTATTATACTTTAGGTTTTAGGGTACATGTGCACAATGTGCAGGTTTGTTACATATGTATCCATGTGCCATGTTGTTTTGCTGCACCCATTAACTCGTCATTTAGCATTAGGTATATCTCGTAATGCTGCCCCTCCCTCCTCCCCCTCTTTTGTCCATTTTTAAATTAGGTTATTTGTTTTCTTGCTGTTGAAGTATATAAGTTCCTTATATATTCTGAATAGTAATCTTTTGTCAGATGTATAGTTTGGAAATATTTTCTCCCATTCTGTAGGTTGTCTTTTCACCTTGTTAATAGTTTCTTTCACTGTGCAAAAGCTTTTTAGTTCAATATAACAGCATTTGTTTGTTTTTGCTTTTTTTGCCTGTGCTTTTGAGGTCTTATTTAAAAAATCCTTGCCCAGCCCAATGTCATGAGGTATTTATCCTGTTTTTCTTCTAGTAGTTTCATAGTTTCAGGTTTTACATTTAAGTCTTTAATCTATTTTGAGTTGATTTTTGTATATACTGATAGGTAGGAGTCTAGTCTCATTCTTCTGTGTGTGGATATTTAATTTTCCCAGAGCTACTTATTAAATAGACTTTTTCCACAAAAATCAGTTGGCTGTATATGTGTGAATTTATTTCTGGGCTCTCTATTCTGTTTCCTTAGTCTTTGTGTCTATTTTTATGCCCACACCATGCTCTTTTGGTCAGTATAGTTTTGTGTTATATAATATATTTTTATATTTATAAAAAATAATTGTAAATATTTATGGAGTATACGTGATAATTTGTAGTGTATTTTGAAGTCAGATAGTGTGATACCCCCAGCTTTATTTGGTTATTTTGTGGTTCGATATCAACTTTAGGATTGCTCTTTCTATATCTACAAGAAGTGACATTGGAATTTTCATATGGATTGCACTAAAACCGTAGCTCTCTTTGGTAATATGGCCATTTTAACAATATAAGTTTTTTAAAATTCATAAAAATGGGATATCTTTCCATTTATTTGTATTCTCTTCAATTTTTTTCATCAAAGTTTTACAGTTTTCAGTGTCGAGATCTTTTACCTCCTTGGTTAAGTTTATTCCTAGGTATCTTATTTTTAGTAGCTAGTATAAATGGAACTGGTTTTTAAATTTCTTTTTCAGATAGTTCACTATAGCATATATAAATGCTGCGGATTTTTGTATGTTGATTTTGTATCCTGCAACTTTACTTAATTCATTTATTAGTTCTAAAATTTTTTTTTTTTTTTTTTGCTGATGTATTTACAGTTTTCTATATATAAGATCACATTGTCTATAAACAGGAACAATTTGATATTCTCCTTTCCAATTTGGATGCCTTTTATTTCTTACTTTTGCCTAATTGCTCTCTAGGACTTCAGTACTGAGTTGAACAGAAATGGTGAAAGTGGATATCCTTGACTTGTTTCTGATCTTACAGAAAAAGATTTTAGCTTTTCACCATTGAGTATGATGTTAGCTATAGGTTTGTTATATATGGCCTTTGTTGTGTTGAGGTAGATACCTTCTATACCTAATTTTTAGAGATTTATTTTTAATCATGAATGGTTGTTGAATTCTGTCAAATGCTTTTTCTTCATCTTTTGAAATGATCATATGCTTTTTGTCGTTTTGTTAATATGGTGGATCAAATTTTTTATTTGCATATGTTAAATCTTCCCTGAATGTCTGGCATGAATCCCACTTGATTATGGTGAATGATCTTTTTAATGCACTGTTGGATTTGGTTTGCTAGTATCTCACTGAGAATGTTTGCATCTATGTTCATCAGGGATATTGACCTGTAATTTTGTTATTTTTGTTGTGTACTTATTTGTTTTTGGAATTAGGCTAATACTGACCTCATAAAATGGGTTTGGAAGTATTCCTTCTTAATTTTCTGGAGTATTTAAAAAAGAATTGGTATTCATTCTTCTTTAAATGTTTGGTAGAATTCATCATGGAAGCCATCAATCAGGTCCTGGGCTTTTCTTTGATGGAAGACTTTTTATTACTGATTCAATTTCCTCACTTGTTATTGGTCTGTTCAGATTTTCTATATTTTCATAATTTAATCTCAGTACACTGTATGTTCAGGAGTTTATCCACTTCTTCTATGTTATTAAATTTGTTGGTATATAGCTATTCATAATAGTCTCATGATCTTTGTCTTTTGTGGTATCAGTTGTAATGTCTCCTTTTTCATCTCTGGTTTTATTTATTTCAGCCTTCTCACTTTTTTCTTAGTCTAGCTAAAGGTTTGTCCATTTTATTTATCTTTTCAATAAGCCAACTCTATTTTGTTGATTTTTTAAATTGGTTTTTAGTCTCCATTTTATTTCTACTCTGAGCTTTATTATTTCCTTCCTTCTACTAATTTTAGGTTAGTTTGCTCTTTTCTTGTTTCTTGCACAATATTGTTAGGTTATTATATATCTTTATTTTTTGGTGTAGACATTTGTTGCTATAAACTTTAGATCTTAGATCACATAGGTTTGATGTGTTTCCATTCTCATTTCTCTCAAGGAAATTTTTAATTTCCCTTTCAATTTCATCATTGACTCTTGGTTGTTTAGAAACATGTTGTTTAATGTTCACATACTTCGAAAGTTTCCAAAGTTTTTCTAATTGTTGACTTCTAGATTCATACCATTGTGGTCAGAAAAGATACCTGATATGATCTCTGTATTCTTAAATTTGTTAAAAATTGTTTTGTGGCCTAACATGTGATCTACCTGGAAAATGTTTCACATGTAGTTGAGAAGAAAGTGTATTCTGCAGCTGTTAGATGGAGTGTTTTGTAAATGTTTGTTAGGGCCATTTGGTCTGTGGTACAGTTTAAGTCTGCTGTTTCTGTTGATTTTTTTGTCTAGATGATCTGCCTATTGTTGAAAGTGGGGTGTTGAAGTGCCCTACTTTTATGTTTTGCATCTGTCTCTCCCTTTATATCTAATAATATTATTTGCTTTATATATTTGGGTGCGTCATTGTTGGGCACATACGTATTTACAACTGTTATATCCTCTTGTTGAATTGATCCTTTCAGGCATTTTATATATGTCCTTTTCTTTGGGGTCTGTCACTAGAGACTAATTGTATTCATTTCGGAGTGTCATGTTTTCTTGCTTCATGTCTTTATATCCCTACATTGATCTCTGCACATCTAGTGGAATAGAAGCTTTTTCTAATTTTATAGAATAACTTTTATAGAGAGAGACTTTTGCCTGTAGATGACTCCCTAGGGTGTTGTTTGGGTATGGGACATTGGCTTTTTTTTCTGAGTAGATTCATTAGTGTGATCCCTGTGCAGTTTTTTCAGTTGTAATCGGAATTAGTGATGTCTGTTATTGCCTCAGGGGCGTAGGCTGTAGGAGTTTGTCCTGATGGTGGTGCAGGATGCCTAGCAGTGGGTCCAATTTCAAGATTGCCCCAAACCATAGGTGCCTAGTCTTAGGGTTGGAAGATGCTCAAGGTGGGTTTCTACTCTAAGTCAGTGTAGCTGTATGTACTTCTAGCTGCTCTCCAAACTGGATTTGGGGCCTTTGAGGACCAAGGAACTTTTAGATAGCAAAGATGGCTGGTGTATGTGGCAGCAGTGGGGACTGATGGAGATCTCTGTCTTGCTTTTTCTCCATAAGAAAATGTCTCCCCTGATTCTGAGCTCATTCAGGCAGGGGAGACCTTGTGGCAGAGTCAGGATGCCTCGCTCCCCTCTCTGTGGTGTTATCAAGGGCTTCCATGCTTCACAAGGATTTCCCTTCTCCCCTGGGGCTCTCCAGTGTACTTCCTCAGTCACTTTAGTCAAAATACAGTTGTTTATTCATTGTTTTAATTCATCTTTGTGGGAGTGACGGGTACCAGCTAACTCTAGTCAGCCATCTTGCTGACGTCACTGGAAAGAGTATTTGAAATAACTGACATTTAACACAGCTTTCAGATAATATGGTTTGAGTTACTGTGCCCTGGAAAATGAAAATGGAACTTGTAAAATCATGTTCATTATGTATTAGTATAATGTGGAGAGGCAAAACTCAATTTAAAAAGAGAGATAAGATATTTATTTCTGGCAAAAGCCTATACACATAGGTAAGCTTTTGGAAAGAATTGTACTTTGGGCATCCCAAATTGGACATCCATGATAAGCAGGCAGGAATATAGATGTGTCTGGAGATCAAAGCTGGGGAGTCAGAGCTGGAGATTTAAATTTGAGAAATCAATACGTAGATAGCATGTAAAGCCATGAGACAAGATGAGTCACCCAGTAAAAAAGTGTTGATAGAGAAGTGGACAGAAGACAGGAGCCTTAAGTGCAAATACGTGATAACTCATTTTCAATGCCCAAATATTCTCAGACTGCTTCCCTAACGTACATGCATACACACATGCACACACAAACACACAAAGATAATAGTTGTACTTCTAGTATCTAGTTGAATTTAGACACCGCATACACTTGTGATATGTAGCATCACTGCTAAAGATGAGACTATTAATAGACATAGACTTCTGAAGGGTTGTTTGGAGACATTTAGGGTCACACAGAACCAACGTGCCACTCAGTTTTAAGAGCTCTGTGGCATAGTAGTTGGCTTTGGCTGTGGCATCAAATTATTTCGGTTTGAATTCCAAATCCACTATTCCTATCAAGTGGCCTTGGACAAAGTATTGAATTTTGTTGTTGCCACTCAGTTTCCTTGTTTATGTAATAATAGTATCTACTTCATAAGATTCTTATGAGGATGCAATGAGCTAAAATAGGTAAAACATATGGTAGCTCACCAAATGTTCACAATTCTTATCCAAGAATTATGTAACGGAGTTTGAAGGGATCCTAGCAGCTTTCTTTTCCAAGCATCCCGCCCTCCAGGAATTCTCTCAGGCAGCTCACTACATCATGAGGCCGTTGTTTCTATACTGACGAGCTCTTGGTGTTGCACAGCCACTTTGTATGTGGAAACCAAACCTACCTCTTCTCACTGCTACACTTGGATTGTATTTTTGCATTCCAGAGAGCTACAGAATAAGTTGTCTCTTTCACTGAATCTTCAAACCCTGGAGGCAGCTCTCATGTGCTCTGTTGTCTTTTTTTCACCCTGCTCCTTTAACCATTCTGTACACAAAATGAATTCCAGACTTCTCATACTCCTGGGCTTCAATCCATCTACAGATATTGCCATTTGTCAAAGTTCCTTTAAAATTTGCCTATGAAATTTGTACATCAAGACATACAAGTGCTTGTTATAGAGCAAATGTTAAGCCACATCTGATTTGAGCTGAGATGGATGAAGAAAAACAATGAATCCATTTAGTGTTTGTGATGCTTTTAGGCTTGGCAACTTTAAGAAAAATAAAGTAAAACTATTTTAATTATTTTGCTAAGTGCAAACCTAAAGTAACTTCCTAAAGTGTGTTTCTAAATTGAGAAGAACTCACCTGGCTTTTGGTGATAGGCATACCTGTTTATAAATGAGTGATTTCAACATGTGGGTCATAACATATATGAGAAAGATTCTTTCAATTTTAGAGTGGCTTTTCATTAAAAATATCCTAGCTGGACACCTGTGAAGATTCATAATCCATTATCTTGTACATTTCTATAGTGCCTGTTGCCACAGTAACCTACTCAAACTGAGATATAAGACAATAAACAAATAAGCTTGAAAGACCACTATAGTCACAGATGACTTGAATCATGAATATTATACTATGATGAGTAGGACAGTTGATGATATTCTACTGAAAAAATGATAAATCAAGATTGTAAAGGCTCCTGGAACAACAAACTGTAAAGAAAGATTTCTGACAATACTATTCTATGTGCTATGGGTCCACACAGAAGGTAAAGGTTGAAAAAATGACTGTTTTCACAAAGGAATACTACTCAGCCTTTATTTTTTATTTATTTAAATATGTAAGTTATTTCATTAGGTGGTTCTTAAGGAATTTAGAACACTAATTAGTGAGGATAAATTCCATTCATCAGGGCAAACACAGATCACAGGTAGCCCTGGAGCTGAGGAATAGCTTTGAGTTTGGTAAAATTTTTGAGTCCACAGTTTTCTGATCAACTTTGTACTGCTCTGTAATCTCGTATTTCTCTCTTTCTGTGTTGAAGATCTCACCTTCCTGGTGTCTGGGCTTCTGTAGCTTCTTCTTCTTGAAGTAAATGTCAGTAAGATGTTTTTGGATTTTCACATTGCTGATATCAATTTTGGTTGAGGTGGCAATGACAAATTTCCGACGTGCTCTTTGTAGAGGAACTCGATTGTGGACCAGAGGTCCAGTCACAAGTAACAGGTCACTAGTCAGCTACTTCAAGAAAACCACCCCGTTGCCTCTGTGGCACCTAGTGAGGATGAGCAGAATGGTCCCACGGGTGATGCTGGCTCACAGTTTTCTCATGTGCTGACTGAAGGGATTTTTGACATGGCTCAAAATCTTTTTTTTTTCCTTTCTTTTTTTTTTTTGTTATTATACTTTAGGTTTTAGGGTACATGTGCACATGGCTCAAAATCTTTCGAGTCATATCTTTAGTAGGATAATATCTAGGCCCTTTGAGAAGTTTAACCAACCTGGTACTGCTATTCTTGTTATCATCAATTGGTTTTGCAACAGTTGCAAGAAACTTCTCCTTTTTCTTTTCAACCTTGGGTTTAGCGGCAGAGTACTTCCTCTTGTACATGGCCTTTCTGGAATACATAGCAGATTGGGAATATCTGGCAATTCGTTTGACAAGGATAGAATTTCAGCTGCAACAGGGCTTTCTCCTCTTGGGCTTTTTAGCCTTGAGGGTACCCTTTTTCACCTTGCTACCAGTATCAGACTTCTTGGCTTTGAGTTTCTTCTCCTTAGTATCTGGCTTCTCAACTTTTTCACCTGCCATCATGCAAGATGGGAAAGAGCTATTCAGCCATTATAACGAAGGAAATTCTGTCAGTAGTGACAACATGAGTGAATCTAGAGGACATCATGCTAAGTGAAATAAGCCAGGCACAGAAGGACAAATACCACATGATCTCACTTAAATGTGGAACCTAAAGAAGTAGAATTAACAGCAGAGTAGAATAGTGGGAGAAAATTTTGCAATCTATCTGTCTGACAAAGGGCTAATATCCAGAATCTACAAAGAACTTAAACAAATTTACAAGAAAAAAACAACCCCATCAAAAAGTGGGCAAAGGATATGAACAGATATTTCTCTAAAGAAGACATTTATGTGGCCATCAAACATATGAATAAAAGCTCATTATTACTGGTCATTAGAGAAATGCAAATCACAACCACAATGAGATACCATCTCACACCAGTTAGAATGGTGATCATTAAAAAGTCAGGAAACAACGGACGCCAGAAAGGATGTGGAGAAATAGTAATGCTTTTACACTGTTGGTGGGAGTGTAAACTAATTCAACCATTGTGGAAGACAGTGTGGAGATTCCTCAAGGATCTCGAACAAGAAATACCATTTGACCAAGCAATCCCATTACTGGGTATGTACCCAAAGGATTATAAGTCATTCTACTATAAAGACACATGCACATGTATGTTTATTGCAGCACTATTCACAATAGCAAAGACTTGGAACCAACCCAAATGCCCATCAGTGTTATACTGGATGAAGAAAATGTGGCACATATATACCAGGAAATACTATGCAGCCATAAAAAAGGATGAGGTCATGTCCTTTCAGGGACATGGATGAAGCTGGAAACCCATCATTCTCAGCAAACTAACACAGGAACAGAAGACCAATCACTGCATGTTCTCACTCATAAGTGGGAGCTGAACAATGAAAACACATGGGCACAGGGAGGGGAACATCACACACCGGGGCCTGTCAGAGGGTGCCAGGCAAGAGGAGGGATAGCATTAGGAGAAATACCTAAAGTAGATGACGGGTTGTTGGGTGCAGCAAACCAGCATGGCACATGTATACCTATGTAACAAACCTGCACGCTCTGCACATGTATCCCAGAACTTAAAGTTAAAAAAAAAAAGAAAAAAAAAAAAATAGTGGTTAGTTACCTGGGGCTGAAAGCAGGGGGAGGGTTGAAGGGAGGGTTGGGGAGATGGTCAAAGGATATGAAATTTCAGTTAGGAAGAGTAAATTCAAGAGATATATTATACAATATGGTGATTATAGTTAATAACAATATATTGCATTCTTGAAAATTGCTAAGAGAGTAGATTTTAAGTGTTCTCACCACAAAAAATAAATGACAGTATGTGAGGTAATGCATATGTTAAATAGCTTGATTTTGCCCTTCCGCAATGTATAGATCAAAATATGTTGTAAACCGTAAATGTATGCAATTTTATCTTGCCAATTAACTATATATAAATATATATGTGCATGTATGTGTATGTGTGTGTATATAAATTGTGTGTGTGTATCTATCTATCTATCTATAGAGAGAGAGCTAAAAAAAAGTTTGTTTTCTTTGGACACTCTTCCAAAGAACATCAGGACCATTTGGAACTGAAAACAGTAATCAGAAAATAAGTTAAATAAAAATATAACACACCACTTATTAAACTGGGGAAATTATGTTACACCAATAGAAATATGAACATTTAAGGTTTGGTAGGGGCCCTTCTGAAGAAATTAGGTAATAACAGAGATATTTGTCAAAAGAATTTAAGGTTTTCTAAGTTACAGCATATTTTCATGTCTATAGTAGCCTTCAGTTTGACTAAATTGTAAGGAAAGATTTGTGTTGTTTTTTTCTCTTTCCAATTTGATTTCATTTTATCTAATTTTTTAGCTAATTCTTTTGTTCAAAATGTGCAATAAAAACATTGTGGTACATGTTAACAATTCCTAGATGTATGTGCCTTGGGTGTATATGGGCATTTAAAGATAAATTACAAAGTTAAAAAGGTAGAAATGATTTTAGAATGTTGCTTAACATGATGGATATGAAACTTTCTCAGATCTATAGAAAATTGCTTTTAGGTAGCAGTCACACTATTATAAGCTAAAATTAATATAAACCCCAAAACTCAGGTGAGGAAGGAGTGTTGCTCATTGCTCTGAACCCAGAATTGGGTCACTTCTCCTGGGCTTTAATCCCAGCACTGTGACTATGAGTAAGTCATTTGCATTTTAACCCCATGATGCCTCAGTTTCCAAATTTGTTATACAGGAAAAACACTGACCTAACTCATAAAGCCGTGGAGATTTAAAAATGAAATATTACTGCTCTTGGAAAATATGAACTGCAATAATGCTAATTATTATTACAAAAATAAATGCATGTTCATCATGTGGTAATTTAGGCAGAATGAGGTTGGGGATAGGAGACTCTCAGAGCTCTTTTGTGTCAGTTAAATGAATCCTCTCCATTTAGTTGGCTCTGTAATAGCATTCAGATGACTGGAGGATTTGCAAATAGTACAGTGATGATGGGGTTAGAGGAATGGAAGAAGATTAAAAACAATTTTCAGTTATATGACTCATATAGATTATAGGACAGCAGTCTAGCTCACTGTAGCACCTTAGTTCCAAGGACCCATAACATCTGAATCCAGAACTCATAAGCAGTTGAGACAACCTGTAGAGAATCAGTTTAACCAATTGCATCAGTCCCACAGCCAATTAGTCATATTGACATGGCCTCTATAAGCATCCCACCAAACCTAACATACATAGGATGCCAATGAGCTTGTTATCACAACTTTAAAATTAATTTATTCTTGTACAACGTCTTGCTAATTAGAACTATTATGCCAATCTTTTAATTACACTTTCAACACTTTATGCAGGACAGTGACTCAAGATAGACAGAGACAGCATATCAAACTGGCAATTGAGACATTCGTGGGTTCTGCCTCACTTATCTCCACTTCAGCCAAATATTTATATTATCATTGTTATTATATTGCATGGTAGATGTACATGGGGTTTTGTAGATGCTAGGATAGAGATTCCATTGCTTCCTGGAAGGAGCCTAGAACAAGCTGGTCATGAAACAGTAGAGAATTTAAGTGGATATCAGTTTTAAAAAGCATAGACTGACGCTGTCAGAACAATTTGGGTGCATGAAGAGATGACTTCAAAAATAGACACCTAAGAATTTCCTCCAAATTAATGGATGACCAAAAAAAGTAATTAGGGCAGGGTTGTATTAAAGAAGCATGGGGAAACTTATGAGAAAATATTTGTTGCATATACACAATATGCCATAACATAGTGAGAAAACATTTAATTCATCTGTTTCAAGGGCTATTTTGAAGTTCTCTGTAAAAATTTCCTGATTGAAAGGGTTTTTTTTCTTTCTTTAAATCAGTGGCTGAAATCACATGAGATTGGTTTTGCCTCTAACTTTTCTCTTTCCTTGTCATCCTTCACTGCATTGGCAGAATGACCTAGGTCTGAAAATACAAATATATCAAAGGATATTATAGTACCTGACAGCTTCTCTTTGTCAATTTGTGAAAGTTTGGTAACCATTTTGAAAGGATATTTCATGAGAATGAGAACCCAACCATCTGGTCATCTTTCCTTGGTCTGCATCTTATCCCTTGGCCATGCCACATATTGCCCCACTTTCATGCCATTGCTTATACTGCTTCCACCATCATCTTCATACCAGCCTTGCAGCTCTTCCAAAGACAACATCCTCTTCTGAGTCTAGACTAAGTTCATTCCTCTGGCTTAACAGAATTTATTAATGGTAGCCCAATTTTAGCCAATTTAAATCTTTTAGGGAGCAGGCAGGGTAAAATTTATGACTGAAAGCATGTGTCTTAGTCAGCAAGGGCTGCCAGAACAAAATACCATAGACTGGGTGAATTAAACAAGGAAAGTTTAGTTTCTCAGTTTTGGAAGCTGGGAAGTTTGAGATCAGGGTGCCAGTGTATTCTGGCTTATGGACAGCCATCTTTGCACTGTGTGCTCACAGGGACTTTCCTCAGCCTGTGCAGATAAAGATCTCTCTGTCCTCCTCTTCCTATGAGGCCACCAATCTAATCGAATTAGGACTCCATCTTTATGACTTAGTTTAACCTTAATGACATTCTAAAAGCTGTATCCTCAAATATAGTCACATTGGGGGTTAGGGCTTCAATGCAGGAATTGACAGGGCTTTGGGGGTGCAGTTCAGTTCATAGCAGCATTCTCTGGTTTGGAAAGTAAACATCTACTGTTTAGTAACAACTTTTTTTATTGGGCACATCTTTTTCTTTTTAAATTAAAAATAACTCATTATTTTTCCCATTAGATGAAAACTCATGTTATTAAAGGTACATAAAATGAAAGTAAGCCAAAAGAAGGAAACAACGCTGGTCATCCCACTGTCCAAATCAACTACTAAGACTTTGCTTTTTGCATTTCCAGACATTTTTCAGTGTATACCATCATACTTTTAAAAACTGGAATCATATTATGTATGCTATGTATACTTTTTAAATAACCTGACTTTTCATCATTAAATATTCATGTATAACATTTTAAAGGCTGCAGAGTATTTCATTGCATGAATAAACTGTAACTTATAGAGCAATTTTCCTTTTTATATTAATTTATAATTATTACAAACATGAATATCTTACTACATCCATTCTTGTCCACTTATTTGATAATATCCTTAAGATAAATTCCTAGGAATTAAATTACTAAGAAAAAGAATGATATGGTTTGAATGTATCCTCCAAAAACTCATGCTGCAACTTAATCTTCAACGTGGTAGTATTGAGACTTGGACCTTTAACAGGTGAGTGAGTCATGAAGACAGATTAATGGATTAATATATTCATGGATTAATGGGTTAATGGATTAATGTGTTGTCATGGGAGGGGAACTGGTGTCTTTATAAGAAGGGAAAGAGAGATCTGAGTTGGCATGCTAGCACACTTAGCTACCTCACTTTGTGATACCCAGCACCACTTCAGAAAACTCTGTAGAGTCCCTACCAGCAAGAAGGCTCTCACTTGCAACATCTCAATCTTCAGAATTGTAAGAAATACATTCATTTTCTTTATAAATGATCAAGTTTCAGATATTCTGTTATAAGTAATAGAAAATGGACTGAGATGAAAAATATGCATTTTTTCCAAGAGTTTTTTTTATAAAGATTTCCAAATTGACCTACTGGAAGAAACTACAAATGTCTATAACCAACAGTAATACAGAAGGGATATATCCCACCAACACTAAAGTTAGTACTTCTACTACTTCACAGTTTAGTAGGCTGAAAATATCTAATTTTAATTTTTATCGTATTAATCCTAGTATAATTAAGCTTATTTTATATTCTATTGGGAGTTCACATTTCTTGTTTCGAATTTCCCTGTTTGTATTCTTTGCCCACTGTTTTTTTTACTTGGCATTTTTGTCTTTTTTCTTTTGTTATATACTGAGTAATTTTTTGAATTGTTGCTGATATTTTACCAAAAATTTTGAGGAAACTAAAATCTTCTTTTCTGACTAAATGATGAAGTCACTAATAAAATGTTTGGACTTCTCTTATGACCTAAAAGATTATGTCATGGTATGCTTTTTATCCAATATCTAGTTCATTTACAGATATTCTGGTTTTTCAAAAAGGTGAATATTGAGAATCTCACAGCAATATATCCTTGATTTTAAAAACTACACATTTTGTAACAAAGCCAAATGATCTAATTAGAAATCCCACTTTCTATTATAAAAAATATTTTCCAATGAATTTTTTAGCATTATTTAGAAACTAATTTATGATATAATCTCACTGGAAGCCTGTAAGTATTCTGAGTAAAGAAAAATGCAAATTCTTATAAATAACACATCTTAATATTACCTGATTTGTGAAGTAAGTAAATGTGAGTTAAGCAAAATTTGTTTTATATATAAACTATTAGATAGTTTTATTAAAGTATAATTGCAAGTTGGAGGTAAAATAAAAAGTAACTTAGTGGTCTTTAGTCACCCAATTTATAAAACAGCTCAACAATATTTGTATGTGTTTCAAATATTTTCATTCCATTCTTAAGACTTACAAACGCATCAGTAAATTTACTATGTGTATCCTGGTAATAGCAGTTGGTTGATCCATGTATTATATCCTTTAATAAAGTGCTCCTAACAATCTCAGGATACTCTTTTCACATGAATCACAAGCATAAGAAATTCCATGAACAACAAATACTTAGGAACTATTGTCTGTTTACAAATACAGTGGTATATATCAAGGTTTTTGATTGGTGAGAACTCTCAGTCTAGTATAAATAGACTTGGGCATTCTAGTATTCCCTAAATATATTAGGTGACTAGCCATGTATAAAATTAATTGAGTTTGTTTAGATGATCTCTACAGTAGTTAGTGTTATGTGTCAACTTCTCCAGGCTATAGTACTCATTTATTTAATCAAACACTACTTAGGAGTTGCTGTGAAAGTATTTTACAGATGTTGACTAACGTCTATAATTAGTTGACTTTAAAGGAGTTGACCCTTGAAAATGTGGGTGGGCCTTATACAATCAGTCGAAGGCCTTAAGAACAGAAATTGAAGTTTTCCAAAGAAGAAGAAATTCTACCTCAAGGCTGCAACATTAACTCCTCCTCGAATTTCCAGCCTGGGGCCTGCACTACAGATTCAGGACTAGCCAGCCCTTGCAATCCTATGAACTTATTTCTTTAAAAAAATTCCTTAAAGTGGGCCAGGTGTGGTGGCTCACACTCGTAATCCCAGCGCTTTGGGAGACCGAGGTGAGCACATCACTTGAGGTCAGGAGTTCGAGACCAGCCTGGCCAACATGGCAAAATCCCCATCTCTACTAAAACTACAAAAATTAGCTGGGCGTGGTGGTGCACGCCTGTAATCCAGCTACTTGGGAGGCTGAGGCAGGAGAATCACTTGAACTTGGGAAGCAGGAGGTTGCAGTGAGCTGAGATCATGCCACTGCATTCTAGCCTGTATGAGAGAGCAAGACTTCATCTCAAAAAAAGAGAAAAAATCCTTAAAGTGAAGGGAATATATATGTATATATAGTGGACCATTGAACAATGTGAGAGTTAGAGGGACCAACCTCTCCATACAGTTGAAAAGCTATGTGTAACTCTTGACTTCCTCAAAACTTAATTACTAATAGCCTACTGTTAACTGGAGGCAGCCTTATGGATTACATAAATAGGCAATTAATACATATTTTTGTAGGTTACATGTATTATACTGTATTCTTACAATAAAGTAAGCCAGAGAAAATAACATGTTGTTAAGAAAATCATCAGAAAGAGAAAATATATTTGCTATTCATTAGGTGGATGTAAGTCATATTTAGCCTTGTCATCTTCACGCTTCACTTTGAATAGGCTGGTGTGTGCACGTGTGTGTATGTGTGTGTGTGTCCTATTATGTTCTGTTTTTCTGGAGAACCCTGGCTGTTACAATCACTAATATCACTTATAGTTCCAGCATTCCAATATTCTATCAAAATGAATTAAGAAGGCCATGGCTCCTTGCTTATGGGAGACAAATAATTAAAAGACAACTTCTCACTAGTGTATTCAGTTAGAAAAAAATATACTAAAAGGGGTTACTTTTCTAAGGAAAAAAAAGTGTGTGTGTGTAGACAGTGTTTATGTGTATGGACAGACAGAAACAAAAAGAGACAAAGATCTAATACATAAAGTTTGAAGAATTATTTCATGCATCTTTATTATTGAAAGTAAATTTAGCTCTGAGGAAAGATGTCAAAGTGACAGGGCTAGACACTGAAGTTCTCTATCAGTGACTATCTAGTGAGGTAAGGCAAAGAGAGTGCACATTTCTCATGCAAAGCACTGCAGAGTTATAGATCTCTAAATACTTAAATGACTTCTGAAAAATGATGGATTAGTCATTGTTAAGTACAGAGTCTGACTCAATATTAATAGACTCATAATATTATTGAATGTGGTCAAACTCACATTTCCATAAAAAGCATATACCTATGCTAATTTGGATCATGTGTACAAACATATAATCACCAATATAGCATCAATGAAATCAGTACCATAGAATAGTATTAGTAGTAGTCAATATAGGAGTATGAAATGCACTTGAATTTTATATATATGTGTATATGTATATTTCTCTGTATACCCTCTACACATGATAGGGAAGAATGATTGGAAGATCACTTTGTGTTAGAGGGCTTCTTCCTTTGTGTTAACAAAGGTGTTAAAGACAGCCAGCCAAACACTACCAGGAGCACAGCTGTAGTCAGGTTTAGTAGCTTGCTGCTTCCAGCAAGGGAGAATGCATACCAGTGTAACTGAAGTGTCTCAAAGGAGTTTGGAAGGGGGTGCTTAGGGAATTTTGGAGGCTGAAGTTATTAACAGAATGGTATTGGCAGAAACTGGACCAAATCTGAAAAGAAAAGAGTAGTTAGATAGTCAGTGAACTTATTTTTATAATATGTGTATCTCTGCAGAGTTCCTGTTGTTAGTGTTAGATCAACTTGTCTGTGCTTTTCTCAAGAAACTATGGGTCTGAAGGAGCTGGTGTTCAAGACTTTGAGCTTTAATAGTCTGCAATTATGGTTTGGTTTCTTACAGTTTGTTCTGGAGCCATTATTGTCTTGCAGGTGTGGTTTCTCTTTCACTTTTCATTCCCCCTCACAGCAGAGCTGCCAGCATGACCATTTTTCATTTTAATGCTCCCTTCCCCATTCTGGTCATTCTTCAAACTAAGATGAAGGATGCACCATTATATTCTGGGGACTTGATCAATCCAGATACCTAGCACTATTTGATGGGTCATGATCATGTAACGTGTTTTTGATAGTAGTTGTTTTGATCTCTACAGGTGTCAGGCCTTCTTATTCTTTGTGTTGGATGATCAATTGTTGTATCATCAGGCATGACAGCAGGAGCACAACAGCATTTAAAACTCTGGAGTTCACACATTTGGCCACTGCAACACAGACAAACACTAAGACAAGGATTATTATTAAAGTTTGAAGTGTACTTCAAAGCTACAATCCTAGACCTCCAAATCCAGCCCATGAAAATATGCCCAGAATCTGTTTGAATTTTCATTAGATAAACAAATTGCTTTTTTCCCCCTTTGATCTGGATATGTATTGCTCAACTTTTCCAGTTTAAATCTCCAAAATACTATTTCTGAACAAAATCTATGATGCTGAATTAGGAAATGTCATGTTTGAAAAGAGAATCAACTATGGAACTTAAACTAAAAAGTTTCTGGCTGAATATGTTGCAGTGCCCAAAAACCTCAATTTTAAAATTTTGTTATTGTTGCTTCGCTTTCTGTGTAATCCAGTGTCACTGAATGCGTATTTACTAGACCATCAAGCAATATTGGAACAATTTTGATGTTGTAAAATGTTTTCAGAAGAAAACAGTTCAGTGCAGACTCTGGGATCACCTAGGCTTGGCTTACTAGTTATGTGAACTTGGATAAGTTTTTCTTTTTTTCTTCTTTTATAAAATGTATTGAATAGATTTTAGGTGTGCAACATCATGTTACAGGATACATATAAATAGCAAAATGGTTACTCTACTGGAGCAAATTCACGTATCTGTAATCTCACATACTTAGGTGTGTGTGCATGTGCGTGTGTGGTGAGAGCTGCTAAACTATTCAGCAAAAATTTCAAATGCAATATAATATTATTAGCTATAGTCTTCATGTTGTACATTAGATCTCTAGAATTTTTCATCCTACACATTTGCTACTTTGTATCCTTTATATCCTTTGTATCCTTCTTCATCTCCCCTCCTCCCCTGCCCGCCCTCATCCCTTGTCACCACTGTTTTATCCTCTGTCCTTGTGTATTTTACTTTTCTTAAGTTTTTAAAAAAAAATCTCTATGTCTCATTCTTCTCATCTGTAAAATAGAAAGATAAAGAGTATCTACCTCATAGGGTTGTAGACATTAACTGAGTTTGTTAAGTACTTTGATCAGAGATTTGTACACAGTTAGCACATTAAGAATGCTTGGCAAAATTTTTTTTTTTTTTTTTTTTTTTTTTTTGAGATGGAGTCTCGCTCTGTCACCCAGGCTGGAGTGCAGTGGTGAGATCTCGGCTCACTGCAAGCTCTGCCTCCCGGGTTCATGCCATTCTCCTGCCTCAGCCTCCCGAGTAGCTGGGACTACAGGTGCCCACCACCATGCCTGGCTAATTTTTTTGTATTTTTAATAGAGACGGGGTTTCATCATGTTAGCCAGGATGGAAAAATTTTTTAAAATACAAGATATGGGTGGCTGGCAAGATGGCCAAATAGGAACAGCTCCAGTCTGCAACTCCCAGTGAGATCAACGCAGTAGGTGGGTGATTTCTGCATTTCCAACTGAGGTACCCGGCTCATCTCATTGGGACTGGTTAGACACTGGGTGCAGCCCATGCAGGGCAAGCTGAAGCAGGGTGGGGTGTCCCCTCACCTGGGAAGCACACGGGGTCAGGGAACTCCCTCTCCTAGCCAAGGGAAGCCATGAGGGACTGTGCCATGAGGAACAGTGCACTCTGGCCAGAATACTACACTTTTCCCATGGTCTTCACAACCCGCAGACCAGGAGATTCCTGCTGGTGCTTACACCACCAGGGCTCTGGGGTTTAAGCACAAAACTGGGTGGCTGTTTGGGCAAACACTGAGCTAGCTGCAGGAGTTTTTTTTCATACCCCAGTGGTGCATGGAATGCCAGCGAGACAGAACCATTCACTCCCCTGGAAAGGGGGCTGAAGCTAGGGAGCCAAGTGGTCTAGCTCAGAGGATCCCACCCCCATGGAGCCCAGCAAGCTAAGATCCACTGGCTTGAAATTCTCGCTGCCAGCACAGCAGTCTGAAGTTGACCTGGGATGCTCCAGCTTGGTGGGGGCAGGGGCGTCTGCAATTACTGAGGCTTGAGTAGGTGGTTTTCCCCTCACAGTGTAAACAAAGGTGCCAGGAAGTTCGAACTGGGCAGAGTCCACCACAGCCACGCAAAGCCTCTGTAGCCAGACTGCCTCTCCAGATTCTTCCTTTCTGGGGAGGGCATCTCTTAAAGAAAGGCAGCAGCCCTAGTGAGGGGCTTATAGATAAGATTCCCATCTCCCTGGGACAGAGCACCTGGGGGAAGGGGTGGCTGTGGGTGCAGCTTCAGCAGACTTAAACGTTGCTGCCTGCTGGCTCTGAAGAGAGCAGTGGATCTCCCAGCACAGCGCTTGAACCCGGCTAAGGGACAGATTGCCTCCTCAAGTGGGTCTCTGAACCCCATGTCTCCTGACTGGGAGACAACTCCCAGCAGGGGTCAACAGACACCTCACACAGGAGTGCTCCGGCTGGCATCTGGTGGGTACCCCTCTGGGACGAAGCTTCCTTCCAGAGGAAGGAACAGGCAGCAATCTTTGCTTTGCTGCAGCCTACGCTGGTGATACCCAGGCAAACAGGGTCTGGAGTGGACCTCCAGCAAACTCCAGCAGACCTGCAGCAGAGGGGCCTGACTGTTAGAAGGAAAACTAACAAACAGAAAGGAATAGCATCACCATCAACAAAAAGGACGTCCACACAGAAACCCCATCCAAAAGTCACCAACATCAATGACCAAAGGTAGAAAAATCCATGAAGATGAGGAAAAACCAGTGCAAACATGCTGAAAATTCCAAAAACCAGAATGCCTCTTCTCCTCCAGAGGATCACAACTCCTCGCCAGCAAGGGAACAAAACTAGATGGAGAATGAGTTTGACAAATTGACAGAAATAGGCTTCAGAAGGTGATTAATAACAAACTCCTCTGAGCTAAAGGAGCATGTTCTAACCCAATGCAAGGAAGTGAAGAACCTCAAAAGAAGATTAGAAGAATTACTAACTAGAATAACCAGTTTAGAGAAAAACATAAATGACCTGATGGAGCTGAAAAACATAGCACAAGAACATCATGAAGCATACACAAGTATCAATAGGCAAATCAATCAAGCCGAAGAAAGGATATCTGAGATTGAAGATCAACTTAATTAAATAAAGTTTAAAGACAAGATTACAGAAAAAAGAATGAAAAGAAACGAGCAAAGCCTCCAAAAAATATGGGACTATGTGAAAAGACCAAACCTACATGTGATTGGTGTACCTGAAAGTGAAGGGAAGAATGGAACCAAGTTGGAAAACACTCTTCAGGATATTATAGAGGAGAATTTCCCCAACCTAGCAAGACAGGCCAACGTTCAAATTCAGGAAATACAGAGAACACCACAAAGATACTCCTTGAGAAGAGCAACTCCAAGACACATAATTGTCAGATTCACCAAAGTTGAAATGAAGGAAAAAATGTTAAGGGCAGCCAGAGAGAAAGGTCGGGTTACCCACAAAGGGAAGCCCATCAGACTAACAGTGGATCACTCTGCAGAAACCCTACAAACCAGAAGAGAGTGGGTGCCAATATTCAACATTCTTAAAGAAAAGAATTTTCAACCTGGAATTTCATATCCAGCCAAACTAAGCTTCATAAGTGAAGGAGGATAAAATCCTTTACAGACAAGCAAATGCTGAGGGATTTTGTCACCACCAGGCCTGCCTTATAAGAGCTCCTGAAGGAAGCACTAAATATGGAAAGGAAAAGCTGGTACCAACCACTGCAAAAACATACTGAATTGTAAAGACTATCAACACTATGAAGAAACTGCATCAACTAATGGGGAAAATAACCAGCTAGCATCAAAATGACAGGATCAAATTCACACATAGCAATATTAACATTAAATGTCAACAGGCTAAATGCCCCAATTAAAAGACACAGACTGGCAAATTGGATAAAAAGTCAAGACCCATCAGTGTGCTGTATTCAGGAGACCCACCTCACATGCAAAGACACACATAGGCTCAAAATAAAGGGATGGAGGAATATTTACCAAGCAAGTGGAAATTGAAAAAAAGCAGGGGTTGCAATCCTAGTCTCTGATAAAACAGACTTTAAACCAACAAAGATCAAAAGAGACAAAGAAAGCCATTACATAATGGTAAAGGGATCAGTTCAACAAGAAGAGCTAACTATCCTAAATATATATGCACCCAATACAGGAGCACCCAGGTTTATAAAGCAAGTTCTTAGAGACCTACAAAGAGACTTAGACTCCCACACAATAATAGTGAGAGACTTTAACACCCCACTGTCAATATTAGATCAACAAGGCAGAAAATTAACAAGGATATTTGGGACTTGAACTCAGCTCTCTACCAAGTGGATCTAATAGAGATCTGTAGAACTCTCCACCCCAAATCAACAGAATATACATTCTTCTCAGCACCTCATTGCACTTATTCTAAAATTGACCACATAATTGGAAGTAAAACACTCCTCAGCTAATGCAAAAGAACGGAAATCATAACAAACAGTCTCTCAGACTATGGTGCAATCAAATTAGAACTCAGGATTAAGAAACTCACTCAAAACCACACAACTACATGGAAAGTGAACAACCTGCTCCTGAATGGCTACTGGGTAAATAACTAAATTAAGGCAGAAATAAATAATTTCTTTGAAACCAATGAGAACAAAGACACAATGTACCAGAATGTCTGGGAACAACTAAAGCAGTGTATAGAGGGAAATTTATATTACTAAATGCCCACATGAGAAAGCAGAAGATCTAAAATTGAAACCCTAATGTCACAATTAAAAGAACTAGAGAAGCAAGAGCAAACAAATTCAAAAGCTAGCAGAAGACAAGAAATAACCAAGATCTGAGCAGAACTGAAGGAGACAGAGACACGAAAAACCCTTCAAAAAATCAATGAATCCAGGAGCTGGTTTTTTGAAAAGATTAACAAAATAGACCAATAGCCAGACTAATAAAGAGAAAAGGATCAAATAGACACAATAAAAAATGATAAATGGGAAATCACCACTGATCCCACAGAAATACAGACTACCATCAGAGAATACTATAAACAAGTCTATGCAAATCAACTAGAAAATTTAGAAGAAATGAATAAATTCCTGGACACATATACCTTCCCAAGACTAAACCAGGAAGAAGTTGAATCTCTGAGTAGACCAATAACAGGCTCTGAAATTGAGGCAGTAATTAGTAGCCTACCAACCAAAAAAAGTCCAGGACCAGATGGATTCATAGCTGAATTCTATCAGAGGTACAAAAAGGAGCTGGTACCATTCCTTCTGCAACTATTCCAAACAACAGAAAAAGAAGGACTCCTCCCTAACTTATTTTATGAGGCCAGCATCATCCTGATACCAAAACCTGGCAGAAACACAACAAAAAACGAAAATTTCAGGCCAATATCCCTGATGAACATCGATGTAAAAATCCTCAGTAAAATACTGGCAAACTGAATCCAGCAGCACATCAAAAAGCTTATCCACCATGATCAAGTTGGCTTCATCCCTGGGATGCAAGGCTGGCTCAACATACTCAAATCAATAAACGTAATCCATCATATAAACAGAGCCAATGACAAAAACCACATGATTATCTCATTAGATACAGAAAAGGCCTTCAGTAAAATTCAACACCCCTTCATGCCAAAAACTCAATAAACTAGGTATTGATGGAACATATCTCAAAACAGTAAGAGCTATTTATGACAGACCCACAGCCAATATCATACTGAATGGGCAAAAGTTGGAAGCATTCCCTTTGAAAACTGGCACAAGACAAGGATGCCCTCTCTCACCACTCCTATTCAACATAGTTTTGGAAGTTCTGGCCAGGGCAATCGGGCAAGAGAAAGAAATACAGGGTATTCAAATAGGAAGAGAGGAAGCCAAATTGTCTCTGTTTGCAGATGACATGATTGTGTATTTACAGAATCCCATCATCTCAGCCCAAAATCTCCTTAAGCTGATAAGCAACTTCAGCAAAGTCTCAGGATACAAAATCAATGAGCAAAAATCACAAGCATTCCTAAATACCAATAAAAGAGAGCCAAACCATGAGTAAAATTCCATTCACAATTGCTACAAGGAGAATAAAATACCTAGGGATACAAGTTACAAGGGATGTGAAGGACCTCTTCAAGGAGAACTACAAACCACTGCTCAAGGAAATAAGAGAGGACACAAACAAATGGAAAAACATTCCATGCTCACGGATAGGAAGAATCAATAACATGAAAATGGCCATACTGCCCAAAGTAATTTATAGACTCAATGCCATCCCCATCAAGCTACCCCTGAGTTTCTTCACAGAATTAGAAAAAGCTACTTTAAATTTCATATGGAACCAAAAAAGAGCCCACATAGACAAAACAATCCTAAGCAAAAAGAACAAAGCTGGAGGCATCACACTGCCTGACTTCCAACTATACTACAAGTCTACGGTAACCAAACCAGCATGGTACTGGTACCAAAACAGATATATAGACCAATGGAACAGAACAGAGGCCTCAAAAATAATGTCACACATCTACAACCATCTGATCTTTGACAAACCTGACAAAAACAAGCAATGGGGAAAGGAATCCCTATTTAATAAATGGTTTTGGGAAAACTGGCTAGCCATATGAAGAAAACCAAAACTGGACCCCTTCATTATACCTTATACAAAAATTAACTCAAGATGGATTGAAGACTTAGGTCTTATGTTTAAAACCGTAAAAATCCTAGAAGAAAATCTAGGCAATACCATTCAGGACATAGGCATGGGCAAAGACTTCATGACTAAAACACCAAAAGCAATGGCAACAAAAGTCAAAATACACAAGTGGGATCTAATGAAACTAAAGAGCTTCTGTACAGCAAAAGAAACTATCAGGGTGAACAGGCAGCCTACAGATTGGGAGAAAATTTTTGCAATCTATCCATCTGACAGAAGGCTTATATCCAGAATCTATGAGAAACTTAAATTTACAAGAAAAAAACAACCCCATCAAAAAGTGGGCAAAGGATGTGAACAGACAGTTATCAAAAGACAACATTTACGTGGCCAACAAACATATGAAAAAAAGCTCATCACTGGTCATTAGAGAAATGCAAATCAAAACCACAATGAGATACCATCTCACACCAGTTAGAATGGCAATCATTAAAAAGTCAGGAAACAACAGATGCTGGAGAGGATGTGGAGAAATAGTAATGCTTTTACACTGTTTGTAGGAGTGTAATTTATTTCAACCATTGTGGAAGTCAGTGTGGTGATTCCTCCAGGATCTAGAACCAGGCATACCATTTGACCCAGGAATCCCACTACTGAGTATATACCCAAAGGATTGTAAATCATCCTATAAAGACCCATGCACATGTATGTTTATTGCAGCACTGTTCACAATAGCAAAGACTTGGAACCAACCCAAATGCCCATCGGTGTTAGACTGGATGAAGAAAATGTGGCACATATACACCATGGAATACTATGTAGCCATAAAAAAGGATGAGTTCATGTTCTTTGCAGGGACATAGATGAAGCTGGAAACCATCATTTTCAGCAAACTAACACAGGAACAGAAAACGAATCACTGTGTATTCTCACTCATAAGTGAGAATCGAACAATGAGAACACATCGACACAGTGAGGGGAACATCACACACCCGGGCCTATTGGGGGATGGGGGACTAGGGGAGGGAGAGCATTAGGAGAAACACTTAATGTAGATTTTGGGTTGATGGGTGCAACAAACCACGATGGCACATGTATACCTATGTAACAAACCTGCACATTCTGAACATGTATCCCAAAACTTAAAGTTTAATAAAAAAAAAAAGGAAAAATAGATACGTTTTGTTTTACCATATGTGTTTATTATGAGATCCGCAAGAAAAAAAGAGTTGAAAACCAATGGTCTTGCAATTTTAATTGACATTAAAATTGCCTGAGACAATTTTTAAGTATATCTAAACACCAACCAAGATCTAGTAAACCAGAATTTCTGGGCATGTAGCCTAGCAATCTTCATGTCAAACAAGCATCTCAGGTGGTCTCTGTACCATCATTGATAAGCATTGTAGTAAAACCTTGTCTGGCAAAGGAATCTGTATTAAGATGATCACAAATATGTAGATTTCTTAATATCATATTTTCTCTTAACCACAGTAAAGAGTAACTGAAAAAATAGATAATATACAATAATGACAAAAATATAGGCACAAAGTCATTTATAAAACTAAAAAAAATTAGTGTGCCATTAAGAGAAATGGTACATCTCACCATTCCTATTCAATGTATATTGGAAGTCCTGGCCAGGGGAATCAGGCAAGAGAAAGAAATAAAAGGCATTGAAATAGGAAAAGAAGTCAAACTATCTCTGTTAGCAGATGATATGATGTTATACCTAGAAAACCCTGTAGTATAAGGTGTAAGGAAGGGATCCAGTTTCAGCTTTCTACATATGGCTAGCCAGTTTTCCCAGCACCACTTATTAAAATAGGGAATCCTTTCCCCATTGCTTGTTTTTGTCAGGTTTGTCAAAGATCAGATAGTTGTAGATATGCGGCATCATTTCTGAGGACTCTGTTCTGTTCCATTGATCTATGTCTCTGTTGTGGTACCAGTACCATGCTGTTTTGGTTACTGTAGCCTTGTAGTATAGTTTGAAGTCAGGTAGCATGATGCCTCCAGCTTTGTTCTTTTGGCTTAGGATTGACATCAGAGAAATGCAAATCAAAACCACAATGAGATACCATCTCACACCAGTTAGAATGGCCATCATTAAAAAGTCAGGAAACAACAGGTGCTGGAGAGGATGTGGAGAAATAGGAACGCTTTTACACTGTTGGTGGGACTGTAAACTAGTTCAACATTTGCGGAAGTCAGTGTGGCGATTCCTCAGGGATCTAGAACTAGAAATACCATTTGACCCAGCCATCCCATTACTGGGTATATATCCAAAGGACTATAAATCATGCTGCTATAAAGACACAGGCACACGTATGTTTATTGTGGCACTATTCACAATAGCAAAGAGTTGGAACCAACCCAAATGTCCAACAACGATAGACTGGATTAAGAAAATGTGGCACATATACAGCATGGAATACTATGCAGCCATAAAAAATGATGAGTTCATGTCCTTTGTAGGGACATGGATGAAACTGGAAACCATCATTCTCAGTAAACTATCACAAGGACAAAAAACCAAACACCGCATGTTCTCACTCATAGGTGGGAATTGAACTATTAGAACTCATGGACACAGGAAGGGGAACATCACACTCGGGGGACTGTTGTGGGTTGGAGGGAGGGGGGAGGGACAGCATTAGGAGATATACCTAATGCTAAATGAGGAGTTAATGGGTGCAGCAAAACAACATGGCACATGGATACATATGTAACAAACCTGCACATTGTGCACATGTACCCTAAAACCTAAAGTATAATAAAAAATAAATAAATAAAAAACAAAAACAACAACAACAAAAAAGAAACACACACACACACACACACACACACACACACACACACACACACACAAAGAAAACCCTGTAGTGTCTCCCAGAAATTCCTAGATCTGATAAACAACTTCAGCAAAGTTTCAGGCTACAATATTAATGTACAAAAAGAAGTAGCATTTCTATATACCAGTAATGTTCAAGCTGTGAGCCAAATAAAGAATGCAGTTCCATTTACAGTAGCCACAAAAAGAATAAAATACCTAAGAATGCAGCTTATCACACTGCTTTCCACAGTGGCAGAACTAACTTACATTCCCACCAACACTGTATGAACATTCTCTTTTCTCTGCAACTTGGCCAGCATCTGTTATTTTTTGACTTTTTAATGATAGCCATTCTGACTGGTGTGAGATGGTATCTCATTGTGGTTTTGATTTGCATTTCTCTAATGATCAGTGATGTCAAGCTTTTCTTCATATGATTGTTGGCTGCATATATGTCTTCTTTTGAAAAGTGCCTGCTCATGTCCTTTGCCCACTTTTTAATGGGGTTGTTTTATATTTATTATAGATTTGGGTATTAGACCTTTGTCAGATGCATAGTTTGTGAATATTTTCTACCATTCTGTAGGTTGTCTGTTTACTCTGTTGTAAGTTTCTTTTGCTGTGAGGAAGGTATTTAGTTTAATTAGATCCTATATGTTGATTTTTGTTTTTGTCGTAATTACTTTTGCTGTCTTCATCATGAAGTCTTTGCCAGGGCTGATGTTAAAGTGGCATTTCATAAGTTTTCTTCTAGGGTTTTTTTAGTTTTTATAGTTTCAGGTATTGAATTTAAGTCTTTAATCTGTCTTGAGTTCATTTTTGTATGTGGTGAAAGGTAGGAGTCCAGTTTCAATCTTCTGCATATGACTAGCCAGTTATACTAGCATCATTTTTATTGTTAACTTTGTTGAAGATCAAATGGTTGTAGGTATGTGGCTTTATTTCTGTGTTCTCTATTCTGTTTCATTGGTCTATGGGTCTGTTTTGTACCAATACCATGCTGTTTTAATTACTGTAACCTTGTAGTAAAGTTTTAAGTCAGCTAGTGTGAGGCCTCCATATTTGTTTTTCACTTAGGATTGCTTTGGGCTCTTTTTTGGTTCCAAGTGAATTTTAGAATTTTTTTTCTAATTCTGTGAAAAATGTTGCTGGTAGTTTGATAGGAATACCATTGAATCTATAAATTGCTTTGGGCAGTATGGCCATTTTAGCAATATTGATTCTTCTTATCCATGAGCATAGAATGTTTTTCCAATTGTTTGTGTCATCTCTGATTTCTCTGAGCAATGTTTTATACTTCCCGTTGTAGAGATCTTTCACCTCCCTGGTAAGCTGTATTTCTAGATATTTTATTCCTTTTGTGGCTAATGTCATTGGAATTATTGATTTGGATCACAGCTTGAATGTTATTGGTATATTGAAATGCTACTGCTATTTGTACATTGGCTTTGTATCCTGAAACTTTGCCAAAGTTGTTTATCAGAACTAGGAACTTTTGGGCAGACATTATGGGATTTTCTAAGTATAGCACTGTATCATCTGCAAACAGAGATAGTTTGACTTCTTTTCTTTCTATTTGGATGCCTTTTATTTCTTTCTCTTGCCTGACTGTTCTGGCCAGGACTTTCAGTATATGTTGAATAGGAGTAGTGAGAATGGGCATCCTTATCTTGTTCTGGTTGTCAAGGAGAATGCTTCCAGCTTTTGTTCATTCAATATGCTGTTGGCTGTGCGTTTGTTATAGATGGCTCTTATTATTTATGTTCCCTCAAACCTGGGTTTTTGAGGGCTTTAACATGGAGGGATATTGACTTTTATTAAAAGCCTTTTCTGCATCTATTGAGACAATCATGTATTTTTTGTTTTTATTATGTGATGAATCACAATTATTGATTTGCATATGTTAAACCAAACTTGCATCCCAGGGATAAGGCCTACTTGAGCATTGTGGATTTTGTATTTCTGTTGGGTTGGTGGTAATGTCCCTTTTGTCATTCCTGATTGTGTTTATTTGGATCTTCTCTGTTTTTTTTAATTAGTCTAGCTAGTGGTGTGTCAATTTTATTTATTCTTTCGAAGTACCAATTCCTGGATTCATTGATCTTTTGTTTTTTTTGTGTCTCAGTTTCCTTCAGCTCAGCTCTGATTTTGTTTTTTTCTTGTCTTCTGTGAGTTTTGGGATTGGTTTGCTCTTCTTTCTCTAATTCCTATAGATGTTATGTTAGATGGTTTTTTGAGATCTAACTCTTTGATATGTTCATTTAGTGCTATAAGCTTCCCTCTTAACATTGCTTTAAGCAGTGTCCCAGAGATTCTGGTATGCTGTCATTAGTTTCAAAGAATTTCTTGATTTCTGCATTAATTTCATTGTTTACCCAAAAGTTACTCAGGAGCAGGTTGTTTAATTTCCTTATAATTGTATGTTTTTGAGAGATCTTCTTAGTATGATTTCTGTTTTTATTGCACTGTGGTCCAATAGTGTGGTTGGTATGATTTCTATTTTTTGAATTTGCTGAGGATTGTTTTATGGCCAATTGTGTGGTTGATCTTAGAGTATGTGCCATGTGCAGATGAGAAGAATGTATAGTCTGTTGATTTGGGGCAGTGAGTTCTGTAGAAATATGTTAGGCCTATTTGGTCAAATGTCAAGTTCAGGTCTTGAATTTCTTTGTGTTTTCTGCCTCAATGATCTAATATTGTCAGTGGGGTGTTGTCAGTGGGGGGTGGAAGTCTCACTATTATTCCCAGCCTAGTTATCTGATCAAATTCCTCATTTTTCACCATCACCCAAGTGGTGTCTGATCATCCTGGCCTGATTTCAACAAGAATCCTGTTAGATCAGTTTAGCAACAATTCCCCTACCTTCTAAGTAATTTTCCATTCACAGACTCATTTCTCTGCTACTTGTTTATAAGTTCTCACTTTTCCTTGTTCTATCAGAATTAAGCACAGTTCTATACTGAAGTCTATTTCCCTCTACTGTGATAGTTCTTTAATAAAGTCTGTTTTTACCTCTTTAACTACTGTCCAGGTCTGCTTTTCCTTGACATAAGCACCATGCTAATCCCAGTGAATTCAGTGCAGGTTAAGACAGGACAGCTCCAGCCCTTACAGCACTACTTACTCATAGTGATGGCTATGAATAATGATGCTTCCCACCATATCACAGATATCTCATAAATGAAGATGATGAAATGTACTACATGAAAGCCATTTCAACTTTTGTTTAAGTTACATCCTTCACTCAGTGAGCATATTTTGCATTTGCTGGAACACTCCCTGAAACCTTTTCATAATCTTCCTATCCTTGATTCCAGCCACTCCTGACTTTCACCCCCTCAAAATTACATGCTATAAAAGGTATATGGTTAAAACAAAAAACCCTGCTTCTTCCTTATTTGTTCTCTTCTCCATTCCTTTCATGTGTCCTTCCAAAGCTATTCTAGACATATAACTGCATATTTTTTTCTGTATATATAATCTCTTTCCTACAATAGTAATATACTATACATATATACTGTTCTGTACCTCTTTTATCCCTTTAACACTGTATCTTGGGAATTCTCCCATTCAGTCCTGACAGATCTGCTTTATTGTTTTATTGATAATGTCATAGTACCACATTATAGGAATGCACAATAATTTATTACACAGTGTTCTAATAAACTTTGTTTCAAATTTTTTTGCTATTGCAAATAATGATACAGTGAATATCTTAGCATACATATATATATACAAGTGTGCATGAGGAATAAATTCTTCAAAGTAGGATTGCTGGTTAAAAGGATACCTGCGTTTGAAATTTGGATATAAAGTGTCAAATTGCCTTTTTAAAAATCATACCAATTTACCTTCCCATCGAATATATGAGTGTCATATACTTTGCCAATCTGAAGGTGAAAATTTGTATCTCTTTGAAGTTTGAATTTGCATTTATTTGAAATGAGTGAGGCTGAGCATATTTTCACGTATTTAAAATATATTTTTATTTCTTTTCAGTGAAGTCTATCTTTATGATCTCTGCCTTTTTTCTTTTAGGTTTATTTTTTCTATTGATTTGTTCTTTCTATAGGAATAAAAAAAGTTGCCTTTTTCATATGTCACAAATATTTTGTCTTTGGCATATTATTTGCTTTTTACTTTGTTTATAATGCTTCATCATGCAGAAACATTTTATGTTTATTCAAATTTGCATGTTTTATTTCCTGTGGTTCCATGTTTTCAAAGTCCTTCCCTCTACCAAAACTATTTTTAAAACTATACCGTACTTTCTTCTACTACTTTTATGGCTTCATTTTTAATGTTTAATTTTTTAAATGTATCAGTTTGAAATGTCACCTTTATTGTGTACTAAATTTATACAGGTCTGTTTCTGGCTTCTTTATTCCATTACTCTGTCTCTTGATTTGTATGTATCTCATTCTTTAATTACCATAGCTACATAGCTACATAATATGTGGTGGTATCTGGTAATGCTGTTCTCCCCTAATTCATCCTCTTTTCTAGAAATTTTTAACTCTTCTTACACCTTTATTTTTCCATATATAATTTTGAGTTACCACATTTAGTCTTCAAAAATTCTCTTCTGATTATATTGGGATTGCTTTTAATTTATAGCTTTATATTTTTAAAGCATTGGAATCTTTAAAATGTTGACTCTTCTTAGACAAGAATGTAGTCTCCTTCCATTATTCAATTCTTCTGTTAAGTCTGTCAGTATTGAAGTGATCAACAATAAAATCTCATTGAGGTACAGATGCAGGGCTGTTGAGTAGGCTCATTCACTAGGTAAATGACTGATTCTAACACCCAAACCAGCCCAGGATTATGTGCATTTCATATGGGCATTAGCAATATTTTAAGTGAATGTGGGCTATGAACATGTTAAATTTGTGAATGATCAAGGGTCTATTGTAAAATAAATTATACATTTTCTTTTAATCCAGGAAAGCTACTGAATCATAAAAATATACAGTAAAATATTCACATTGCTTGTGACATGAACATTATTTAAAATTTCATTGTAAAATACCATCAATAAAAGCCCCCCAAATTACCTTTATAGGTGTCTCTTTCTGCTAATTGGTAAATTTTAATGAATCATGTCACAGTTAATGAATTATATTCACAGTAAGTGAATGAATGATCTGTTGGCTGGCTTTCTCTTGGGTCTTAATGCTCAAATTGACATTGTGGTCAATGCAACACATAACTTCCATTTATGGTTATTGTCTTACAGGTGACAGCAGATAAAACATTTTTCATAATCTATTTTACCTTCCTTTCCATCTGTGGAACACACACTATTACAATATGCCATGGGATTAATCTGTCCCAGATGTACTCTTGTCATATTGAGAATGCTTTTTCTGTGTTTTCCAAATTACTTGATGTCCTTCAACTTGTTTCTGAGAAAGTTCACATGGTATTGGTCCAGAATGTTCTCCGTACTACTGTCACATTTTGCATTTAAATATGCAAACTCAATGAAGACTTTCCCCCTTTAAAACTCTTTATTGCTTCCCCTTCATCCTCTTGGCAAATTCCAACTTCCTTATTTACATAGTCCTTCAAGATCTGGCTCCTACTTACTTTTCCAGCCTCATTTCTACCATTCCACTAAACTGAGATAACTTTTAGTTCCTTAATTGACTATGCTTTCATTCACTTCCAATGGAGTACAGGTAAATTAGCTGCAGGTGGGAGTGGGGCATAGGCGAATATAGGAGAAAAATCCCTATAGTTTGTAGTTAGAATGGACCCGTGTTACAAAAGATGAACAAAAGAAAACAAAACAAACAAGTTTATTAATATGTAGATTCCATATATACATCAGAGGCATCCAGAAAATGAATAATCCTCAAAGAGGTGGCTTTGAATCCCAGCTTATACAGCATCTTCGACAAAGAACAGTAAATGTCTAGAGAAGTGGAAAGACAAAGGAAAGGAACTTTGAGTCTCTATTAGGTGTCAACATGGAGAAAGGTCAATAAATGACAGATAAAAGCTAGTTAGTAAAGCTTGCTACTATAAATTCCTGTGGTACTATCTCCAAGCTGATGAGGGCCTAAAGCTGTCTTCAGTGGTTAAACTTCATTCTCCTTCGTAGAGAGGAGGGTAGGATACCTTTGCAAATAGAGAAAGAGCAGAGAGCTCTCCTGTATCTATTTCTTTTTAACTGCCTTCAGCTTAACAATCCTTCTTATTATGGGGAGGCATATTCTGGTCTTCCAGAAGGGGAAGGCCTTGATTTGGATCATTCACAGATTTCTACAGTATAATTACTCCCAGAGTGGCCTATTTCAAGGTGCAAATGGTTTAATAACTTGCCTAAAAAATTATGCTAGCACACTACTGTTTCTCTGCCTAGAACATTCCTTCCAGCCCCAATATCTTATAATCATTCCTCAGGTCACAGTTTTGATATCATTTTAGATTCCTAAATGAACTCATCTCTGATCATCCTATGGGTGGGTGAGAAACCCATTCTACCTATTATCATACTTTTACTTCTCCTCATTGCCTTTTATTACCTTGTGTTACAACTCTCTATTTACCCTTCTGTATCCCCCAATGCCTTAAAGCTTAATGACAGCACGGATCATTATATTCCTAGCACCTTACTAACAGAATTTCTGACACATAGTAGGTTAATAAATACTTATTCAATTAATAAGTGAATTCATAAAAAGTTTCATTATCTTAAACCCATATCATTTCATTACACTATGACAGAAATCAGTAACAGTAGTAAAATGGAATTTGGCCAGGCATGGTGGCTCATGCCTGTAATCCCAGCACTTTGGGAAGCCAAGGTGGGCAGATCACTTGAGGCCAGGAGTTCAAGGCCAGCCTGGCCAATGTGGTGAGACCCTGTCTCTAT
>NW_026652282.1:81133164-81163067 GCF_009828535.3 Hylobates moloch | reverse complement strand
TAAATGAAAATTATATCCTAGGAGTCAAGTGATTCAGACCTATGTGAAAAATTTTCACCAATACTCACAACTAAATACCTATAATGTGCAAAGCACAGTATTGACAGGAGAATGGGGGTTAGGAATACAAAACAATGATGCCTAGGTTCTATTGCCAAAGAAATTTGCAGTTTGGTTAGAAACAGAGACTAGTAAAGCAATAATACAAGGCAACAACAGTGTGGGATTGTACAAGTCCTTGGTCTTTTGGCTCTCAGATCCATTCCTTGCACTTCCCCTGCTCTGCTCTGTATTGTGAGAGGGGCTGACACCTACAGGTGGCATTTCCAAGGCTCCTTTGTCAGATGGCTCCTACAGGGTTTGAGCAATGGAAACCACTAGCAAGATATTGGAGAACAAGAGGAAGAAGTCAGTATTTCTCTTTCTCCTTCTTGGTCTCTGGGGCTCTAGTTCCCTTTATAGAAAGTGGCCATGGCTACAGGTTCTTCTAGGTGGCCCTGACCCTTGGGTTCCTGTTCTGGTTATACTTACTGCTCTCTTTGGCCTTAAATTCCAGGACTATAATAAATCTCTCTTTCTGCTGATTTCTTGATTGCTTCACCATTCCCTGTTGGCCTCTAAGATTTTTCATAACCTGGGTAACAAATTTCTGTATTAAGTTCCTTTTGTTTTAGGTACTCAGGGTTGTTTCTATTTTCCCAGTTATACTATAATAAATATAGAAGTTTAGAATGAAATGAAATATTTTTGCATCATTAAAATAATTGGTATTTATTTAATTTTACGTGTGTCAGGTATTATTTTAAGTGCCTTTCATGTATCAACAGCTCTATTTTACAGATGAGGAAAAAGAAGCACAGAGAGGTTACTTGACTTGCCCAAGATTATTTAACTAATGAGGCACTGCCTTGCATTGATTTTCAATTTGGATTTTCTTTAAGCACCCATTACTTT
The DNA here is from genome assembly GCF_009828535.3 of Hylobates moloch. Lineage (NCBI taxonomy): Eukaryota > Metazoa > Chordata > Mammalia > Primates > Hylobatidae > Hylobates > Hylobates moloch. The sequence continues at coordinate 81,162,113 of NW_026652282.1, read as the reverse complement.
GTCTGTAGAATTGTTGTCAGGTATATGATTCCTCAAATTTATCAGGCATTTAAAAACTTCCAGTATCTTTTGATACTGATTGATTGCTTGGTTGATGTCAGTGAACATTTATTAAACATCTAGTATATACCAAACATGATTATAGGTTCTATAGCATCATACCTTTTTCGTATGATGATTATCTTCTATAAATAGTCACTCGTTCAACCTGCTTTTATGAGTGTGCTGTCATTGCTAAAGGACTTCTCATGTTGGATAGGCTTTCAAATCTTCCTGTTAAGTGAGATCTAGATAGCAGCCCAGAAATCATCAGTTTACCTGTGAAACAAACTTGCATTTGGAAATATTCCTCTCTGATTCTCAAAGAAATTATTTGCAGCCTTACCCTGAAACTAGTGCTCTTCAATTTGTCCATTTGAAGTAAACATATATTTTAGTACCATGGTAAATCAGGTCTGAGAAGTAATCTTTCCTTTGTAGCTAAATAATCATCAATATACAATGTTATGGTTGTTTTTCATTACTGTAGTTTGGGGAGCTACTCATCTCAAACTTTCTCAATCAATACAATATAAATATATCAGCAACCATCCAATTAACCCTCTGGGTATGGATCATTCAGTATGCATACAAGGCTACTCATATTATGGACTGAAATGTACAATCAAGCAGAATGATGTGCACACAGCTGTTTTATATTTAGTCAGCTTTCTAATGTGAGCTAATTTGTTGTAGGGACTGAAGGCATTACTAAGATTTATTTCAAGTTTAGGATGAGATAAAATTATTGTCTGAAGGTGAAACTTTAGTCTCTACTCAACTTTAACAGACATTGCTTTTCTATTAACATCAGACGGAGGAAAGTGTTTGACATATTCGCATATATGAAGATAATAGGCTTCACAATACCTCCTTCCACTCTGAAACCAACATCTTAAAACCTCTACTTTCTGTTTATAATGAAAAAATGTGAATAAAAGCAAAGATAAAATGAATATTACTTGGACTTGGAAACAGTCTGTGAAAATTAGATGGCGACTGCATAACAAAATACAGTATTCACCTTGTTCTTAGATTTATATCTTAGCTAAATGCTCTGACAGAAGATCTGACTGTTCAATAGATATCTAATTCATGGTGGAAGTTGTTGCTTTTATCCGTGTTTTCCCCTTGGACAAAAGTAAAGCACAGAAGAGAGGAAATAAAAGACCTTGAGGGGAGTGAATGCCATGCTATGGTTTTGTAATAAACTGGTGTTATCTCCTGAAACTACATCATGGCAGAAAACCTTGTAGGAAGAGAACCAACACTAAACCATTACGCAGCAGAACACCATACCATAACTACTAAAAGGGATGAAGTTAGCGATCCTGAATAGAACATTATTGTATTGGTTGTGAAAATGAAATCTACTTTGTCAGGAGGTTAACAGGATACAGAATGTAAATTGTAACGGCCATGAAAAAGACCAGAAACCTGTAATTTTATCAATGAATATTGTTAGCTTATTGAGAAGTCAAAACTCCAGAAGAATGCTAGTTGTTCTTGTGGGCTTATTATGAAGACCTGGTTGTTCTATTTAATTCAGAATGCTAGCCAGCAGAATGCATGCCTACTTTCTGCTTCTAAACAAGCAGGAAAAATACATTATCCATGTTGTCGAGTAAGATTTTTATTTACGCACCCTGCTGTATTAGTGACCCATTAACTATGTAATTATAAAAATGTCATAATTTAACAACTTTAAAGGCAATGTTGCTTAATAATAGGAAACCATCTGCACAGTTCAAATATTAGTACAGGACCTGCAAGGAATCAGAATGTAAATAAGCTAAGGTTATAACTAAAGAGTAATATTTTAATTTCTGTCATTTGCTACTTGATTTATTTACCCACTTATGTTCACTGCCATCTTCACAAGGATTCTAATGGCTCCTATCTCCTAAATATCTTTCCAATTTGTGCATCTTCCTCCATTCTCACAGCCACTATACTGGGTCAAGTCACCTTGCTTGGGTCATTGTAATAAGATTCCAAACAGTACTACTGCCTTCATTCTTCATTCCAAACAGTACTACTAATCTTCTCTAATCCATTCTAATTCATTCTCTACTTTTCAGTCAATGTGATATTTCTAGCACATATATTTAACCATCTCAATTCCCTGCTCAAGTCATTCCAACATTTCCCCTTTCTTTCAGGGTAAAATTCAAATATCTTAAAATAGCTTATTCCTGTCTTTTCTGGCTTTGGCTTATTATTTCTGAAGTTTAGACATGATGGGGCAGGTATCTGTGGTAGATTGAAGTGGCCAGGTTTTTAGTTCCTTCCATTAACAGGTGAAGTCCATTGCCTTACCCTTTAAATATGGGCTGGTCTTGTGACTTTCTTTGATCAATAGAATATCTCATAAGTAATAGGGCATGAGTTCTGACCCTACTCTTCAAGAGGGCTTGCAGCTTCTACTTTTGCTCTGAACCCTACCACTGCTATGTGAAGAAGCCTAGGCTAGCCATCTTGAGGATGAATGACCACAAGAGAGAGTACCAGTACTGATGAGCCAGCTCTTCTAAGTACACCGCAAATTTCTGACCCACAGGAGTGTGATCCAACAAATAATTCTATCTTTTCATTTTTCATTGTTTTTCTTTTTCATTTTGATGAAAAAAAAATTTGAGTTTTATCCCATCATAAAACAAATAGAATTGTGACTCATGCCTCACAAATTATATATATCTGTAATAGTCTGTATATTTCTGAGAGTTCTATCACATTTGTTTTAGCTCATGAACTCCCCTTTCTCCAGAAAATTGGTGGGGATTATAGTGAGGTAAGGATGGTAGGTGTGTGGAGGAATTCCCTGAGACAGTAAATCTAGGTGTAATTGTTTGCATGAAAATTCTTCATTGAGCTGGCTCCTCTAGTAGGGAAAAAGCAGTGCTGGTTTCCCCAGCTATAATGTAACCATGAGTGGACCCAGTCTCATGGGATCACATTGCATAAATCCAAAAGTAATTGAGAGCACAGAGAGGAAGTGATACTTGTTTTCATGGGAAAGTATTCTGAGCAGCTTGTCAGGCCTTAAAGATCCCCATATTCACTAGAGATATGCTGTCTCCCCTCTTTTCTGAGTGAAGAATGAATCTTGGCATGCCATCCTTGGTCTGAATTCTACTTGGGACTCTTGAGAATTTCTTTGGGTAGGGGTCTCAACTGTCAGGCTCTCCAAAGGATTTGGTCAAGGAAGAATAAGGAGAAATAAAGCTCCTACTCAAGGATTCCTCAGGTATCGCCTCCCCTCTGGACTCTTCAGGTTACTTTAAGATGCATCATTACATTATTATTGAGATGGAATTTCCCTCTGTTGCCCAGGCTGGAGTGCAGTGGCACGATCTCAGCTTACTGAAACCGCTACCTCTTGGGTTCAAGCAATTCCCTGCCTCAGCCTCCCAAGTAGCTTGGATTACAGGTGCCCGCTACTATGCCTGGTTAATTTTTTTGTATTTTTTTTTTTAGTAGAGTTGGGCTTTCACCATCTTGGCCAGGTTGGTCTTGAACTCCTGACCTTGTGATCCACCTGCCTTGGCCTCCCAAAGTGGTGGGATTACAGGCATGAGCCACCACACTTGGCCATCATTACATTATTTATTGCAGTTTTTCTTAGTTTTGTCGTAGGCACTTACACCTATGTATTTTCCTCTTAGTACTGCTTTCACTGTATCCCATAGGTTTGGGTATGTTGTGTTTCCGTTGTCATTTGTTTCAACAAATTTTTAAAATTTCCTTTTAATTTCTTCATTGACCCATTAGTAATTCAGGACCATATTGTTTAATTTCCTTGTATTCTTATTGTTTCCAAAATTCCTCCTGTTATTTCTAGTTTTATTCCATTGTCCTCAGAGAAGATGTTTGATAGTATTTCAGTTTTTCTGAACATTTCAAGACTTGTTTTGTGACCTAACATGTCGTCTATCCTTGAGAAAGATCCATGTGCTGAGGAAAAGAATGTGTATTCTGCAACTATAGATAAAATGCTCCATAAATATTTATTAGATCAATGTTCTTCTATAGTGCAGATTAGGTCTAATGTTTCTTTGTTGAGTTTCTGTTTGGGAGATCTTTCCAGTGCTGTAAGTAGGGTTTTGAAGTCTCAAGCTATTGTATTGAGGTCTGTCTCTCTCATTAGCTGTAGAAACATTTGCTTTATATATCTGGGTGCTCCAGTGTTAGGTGCATATATATTTACAATCATTATATCTTCTCGCTGGATTAACATTTATTATTATATAATGATTTTCTTTGTCTCTTCTTACAGTTTTTGTCTTGAAATTTATTTAGTCGGATATAAGTATAGCTATTCCTACTCTTTTTTAGTTCCATTTGCATGTAGTATATTTTTCCATCCCTTTATTTTCTTTCAGTCTATGTGTGTCTTTATAGGTGAAATGTGTTTCTTGTAGGCAACAGATCATTGGGTCGTTTTAAAATGTATTCAGCCACTCTTTTTATTAGAGAGTTTAGTCCATTTATATTCAGTGTTATTGTTGATAAGTAAGGACTTACTCCTGCCATTTTGTTATTTGTTTTCTGGTTGTTTTGTGGCCTTCCCTTCCTCTTTGCTTTCCTTTAGTGAAAGTGATTTTCTCTGCTGGTATGATTTAATTTTTTGCTTTTTACTTTTTGTGTATCTGTTGTATGTTTTTCAATTTGAGGTTATTGTGAAGCTTGCAAATAGTATTTTATAAGCCATTATTTTAAACTGATGGCAACTTAATACTGATTCCATAAACAAACAAAAACACACACAAAAAGAAAACTAATAAAAACACTATAATTTCATCCCCCTGATGTTTAGCATTTTGCTGGTCTTTCTGTATGTCTTACTGTACTGTCTATGTCTTGAAAAGTTGTTGTACTTGTTATTTTTCATTGGTTCATCATTTAATCTTTCTCCTTAAGATTAGTTTACAAACCACAATTATTGTGTTATAATATTCTGTGTTTTTCTGTGCTTACTGTTACCAGTGAGTTTTGTACCTTCAGATGGTTCCTTATTTGTCATTAACATGCTTTTCTTTCAGATTGAAGAACTCCTTTTACATTTCTTGAAGGACAAGTCTGTAGTTGATGAAATCCCTCTGTTTTTGTTTGTTTGGGAAGGTCTTTATTTCTCCTTCATGCTTGAAGGATATTTTTGCCAGATACACTATTCCAAGGTATAAGTTTTCTTCCTTCAGCACTTTAAATATGTTGTGCCACTGTCTCCTGGCCTATAAGGTTTCCATTGAAAAGTCTACTGCAAGACATGTTGGAGCTCCAATGTATGTTATTTGATTCTTTTCTCTTGCTGCTTTTAGGATCCCTTCTTTATCCTTGACTTTTGGGAGTTTGGTTATTACATGCCTTAAGATCTGCTTGGTTGTTCTGTAACCTTCGTGTGCTTGAATCTTGATATCCTTCTCTAAGTTTGGGAAGTTCTCTGTTTTTATCACTTTGAAAAAACTCCCTATTCCTATCGCTTTCAGTACCTCCTTTTTAAGGCCAATAACTTTTAGATTTGCCCTTTTGAGACTATTTTCTTGATCTTGGAGGCAATCTTTATTGTTTTGTACTGTTTTTTTCTTTTGTGTCCTCTGACTGTGTGTTTTCAATTAGCCTGTCTTCAAGCTAATTCTTTCTTATGCTTGAACAATTCTATTAAGAGACACTGATACATTCTGCAGAATGCCAATTGCATTTTTCAACTCTAGAATTTGTGCTTGATTCTTTTTTAGTTATTTCACTTTCTTGGTTAAGTTTATCAGATAAAATTCTGGATTCCTTCTTCTGTGTGATCTTAAATTTCTTTGAGTTTCTTCAAAACAGCTATTTTGAATTATCTGTCTGAAAGGTCACATAAGTGTTTTTCCAGGATTGGTCCCTGGTGCCTTATTTAGTTTATTTGGTGAGGACATGTTTTCCTAGATGATCTTGATGTTTGTAGATGTTCTTCAGTGTTCGGGCATTAAAGAGTTAGTTATTTATTGTAATGTTTGCAGTCTGGGCTTGTTTATGCTTATCCTTCTTCAGAGGGTTTTCCAGGTATTCAGAAGGACTTGGGCCCCAAGTGAAATAACACTGTGTTTTTTTATAGACTCATAGAAGTAGCACCTTAGTGGTGTGGGATAAGATCTGGAAGAATTCTCTAGAATACCAGGGAGAGATTCTTGTTCTTTTCCCTTACTTTCTCCCAAACAGATGGAGTCTCCCTCTCTCTCTCTCTCTGTCTCTGCCTGTGCTGAGCCACTTGGAACTGGGGGTGTGGTGATACAAGCGCCCCTGTGGCCACCACTACTGGGACTACATTAGGTCAAACCTGAAGCCAGCACAACACTAGGTATCACCCAAGACCTGGTGTAACCACTTCTTGGCTACCACCTATGTTCACTGAAGGCCCTAGAGCTCTACAATCAGCAGTTGGTGAAGCCAGCCAGGTTTGTGTCCTTCCCTTCAGGGTGGCACATTCCCCCGGCCCCAGGCAGGTCGAGAGACGCTGTCTGGGAATCAGGCATTGGAGTCAACAGTCTTAGAAATTTGCCTCATGTTCTATTCGACTGCAGCTAAGATGACACTCAAAGCACAATACAAAATCCTTCCTGCTCTTCCCTCCCCTTTCTGCAGGCAGAGGAGCCTCTCCCTGTGGCTACCACCACCTCTGACCCACAGGGTTTCTGCCAGGCCACCCATGTTCACTTAAAGCCTAAGGGCTGTTTAGTTAGATTTTGGTGAATGCTTCCAGACCTGAGACTCATTCTTCCAGGCAGTGGGTTTCCATGTGGCCCAGGGCAAGTCCAGAAATGCTGTCAAATATCCTAGGCCTGGACCTGGGGACCCCAAGAGCCTGCTTGTTGCTCTACCTCACTGTGGCCAAGCTGGTACCTGAGGTGCAAGACAAAGTCCCCTTTACTTTTCCCTCTGCTTTTCTCAAACAGGAGTCTTTTGCTGTGTTCACCACAGCTGGGAATGTGCTGGGTCACACCTGAAGTGAGCTCATCTCAGAGCCCAAGGCCCACGGTATACTACCTGGGCATCACTGCTCGGTATTCAGGGGCCAAGTGCTCTTTAGTCAACAGATGATCAATCCTGCCAGGGCTGGATCCTTCTATTCAAGGCAGTGGGTTCCCTATTGGCCCAGGGTGTGTCTAGAAATGTTGTCCAAGAGCTAGGGGGAATGGGGGCCTCATGACTCTGTCTGGTGCTTAAGTGGTATCCAAGATGCAAGACAAAGTCCTCTTTACTTTTCCCTCCTCTTTCCTCAAGCAGAAGGAGGGAGACTGTCCTTGCTGTGAGCTGCACTGCCTGGGTTGGGAGAGAGGTGGTGCAAATACTCCCTTAGCTGCACCAGCTGGTGATTCCCCAGGTCACATGCCATCCTATACCATGGGCTCTAAGCCAAGCTAAGCACTAGGAGTTGCCTAGAAATTGCAGACCTTGTGTCTTAGACTATCTTTCAAGTTTATCTAGGACCCCAGAGCCCTTTGGCCCACATTGCTAAGTCTTGCTGAGAAACTCAAGTTCCAACCACTGGGATGGGAGATTCTCCTCTGGCTAGGTCTGGTCCAAATGCTTCCTCCATGCGTGAGTGTTGACTGAGCCCAGCACGGCTTTGTTCTCCAGTATGACAGGGCAGCACTGAGTTCCATGTGAAGTACCCCAGTCACTGTGCTCTATTTCCCCCGGTGCACAGACTCTCCATGCTGAACAGCTGCTGCCAGAGGATGGGGGAGTGGTAATATCTGTGATTCAAGACAGTCTCTCCTACCCTCTTGAATGCTGATTTTAGGGATATGAAGTTAAAACCAGGTACTGTGATTGCTCACCTGATTTTTGGTTCTTGTGATGGTGCTTTTCTGTGTGCGGATATTTGTTAAAATTTGGTGTTCCTGAGCAGAGACTAATGGTATAGGCTTTTATTCCATCATGTTGCTCCACCTCATCTGCAGGTTTCTAACCAGTGGTCAGTGAACCTAAAGTACTTTGACTTACAGTCACTGCCTTGAACATCTTTCAGAATCTCTTTTTGTATGCTGATAGCTATTCCCCTTTCAGGGGGTCTTATTTCTAATTAGGTGCCAGGTCACATCACCTCCTCTGAGATTTCCTTATAAACTGTATCTCAATTAGCTGTCTTCTAGAACCATCTGTCATGCCACAATATGACTTGGAGTTTTACTGACATTCATGAAGGTGAAAGTTCTGCTCTGGCATTATTAGCATTGTGACCTTGGGCAAGTCATTTAACCTCTTTGATTACTCTATAAAAGGAGTAATCAAAACCCACTTTGCAGGTTTGTTGTGCTCCAATGATTTCATGCTTCCTCAGAAGCTCCCCACCCCAGGTGGATCACATGAATTTACTATCTCCATCAGAAGCATCTATTTCTCGTTCAGTCATTGGACAATATTTATGCCTAAATTGTGACAGATACTGCCTAGGATAATCAAAGCGGACAAAGATTGCTGCCCTTGAGGCGCTTACATTCTAGCTGGCGGGAAAAGATAAGAAAAAAATGATAAAATAAATGAATAAATTTTCTAGTATACTCGAAAATGATAAGCACTGTCAAGAAAAAAAAAAGTAGAACAGAATATGGAGAGTCATACGAGCCAAGATGGGCTGTAAGTACAGAGTAATCAAGGCAGTCTTCTTTCATCTAGAAAAAGGTGTTTGAGCAAAGACTTGAATGAGGTGAGTGAATTAGACAAATGGATATCTGGGAAAAGAAAACTCTAAGCAGAAGAAACAGTCCCCTAAAAGGATAGCATGCTCATGTGTGAAGGATTGAAAAGAAGCCAGTGTGGCTGGAGCTGAGGGAATGAGTGGGAGAACAGGATAAAAAGAGATCAAAGAAATTATAGGGACTAAATCATATAAGGAGCTAATTGGCTATTGTAAGCATGTTGGCTTTAACGTTGGTCGAAATGAACATGTTTCACAGGGATTTGAGCAAAAGACTGATGTGGTCTGATTTTCATATTTAAAAGATCACTCTGGAGTCTTAGTTGTAAATAGACTATAGGGAAAAAAGGAGGAAAGCAGAAATACCAGTTGAGAGGCTATTACAGATGGTAGTGGCAAGGACCAGGGTGGTCGCTATGGATGCGGTGAAAAGTGGCCAGATTATGGATGTATTTTGAAGGTAGACCAAAAATATTTCCTGATGAGTTAGACATACAGTGTGAGAGAAATAGAGAAATCAAAAACATCTCTAAAGTCTCCAGACCTTTTATGTGACATATCCCTCTTACATTCCGCCCATTAAATCTTACTGTGTATTTTGTGTTCTATTCCACTGAAGTCTCAACCCTCTCAACTAACAAATTGGTTAATGAATCAATGTTATTTTTGTATAGTTTTGGTGTTCAGTTATTGTTTTAAACTGACCTTGGTTTAGCAGTCAAAGAGTGATGAGATGCTTGATTTACTGGGCTGAGGTTCAATCAAGGATTAGTACCTATTAAGTCACTTTCTAGGAAATCTTTATTCTGTAAGCCTTTGTGACAAGCCGGGTTTCATGCCCCACCAAAGCAATTTGCTTTTGTTTAAACTCAGAATTACTTTGGCTCTGAACTCCCTTAAGTATATAATTAGGAATTAAATCTAGGTCCTTAAACAGCTCAACATGCATACCTAACTGTTACAAGCAGTAAGAACAGTTTATCCTCATTCACCTTAGCCCATATTATTGGTCTTTCAAATTACACACTTAAAACCTGATTCCTAAAACAGAAGATTCCTGATTCCACTCTCACTCCTCAGTCTAAGGGACTTACCCCTGAAGCTCTAAAGGTTTCTAGGTCTTCCAATGAAGAAAAAAAAATTTTTTATGCCTCAAATGTGAAGGTAAATTTTTCTTGATGGATTAATCCCAAAAGCATGGCCATTGATTTTGTCCCCAAAGTCATGACAGTGACCCTTAAACATGTTGAACAGGTGTTAGGGACTCCAACAGCCCCCACCCCTGCACAAAGATCTAATTTTTAAATCTCCCAGAACTTAACTACTAATAGCCTACTGTTGACCAGAAGCCTTACAGATAACCTAAACACTTGACTAACATATTTTTTAGGTTATATGTATTATATACTGTGTTCTTACAATAAAGTAAGCCAGAGAAAAGAAAGTGTTATGAAAAAAAAACACGAGGAAGAGAAAATACATTTACTCTTAAGTGGAAGTGGATCATTATAAAGGTCTTCATCCTCTTGGTCTTCATGTTGAATAGGCTGAAGAGGAGGAAGGGAAGTGGTTGGTCTTGCTGTCTCGGGGTGATGGAGGTGGAAGAGATGGAAGGGGAGGCAGGCACACTCATGTAATTGTTACTGAAAAAGATTCACGTCTAAGTAAATCAATGGTTTTCAAACCCTTGTTGTTTAAGGATATTGTACTTGAGAAAATGCATAGAAGAATGGGATTGAGAAGCACTTATCACAGTATACTCACTGCTTGAGTTAAGACAGAATTTGTTATTGAGATTTTATATCTTGACTTCAGAAAAGAAGGTTCTAACATTTGGTTAGCTCATTGCTCAGGAGCATGCTAAGACTAAGAAGGATTCAGCCATTGACCATTTATATTATTTTTTAGTATATATTATAGGGAAAACAATTCAACAGTATTCAACAGTGTTTTGTGATTTCTTGTTTTAGAATTTTCAGTATCATAATCACCCTAAACAGATTATAGAAATATTTGAAAGCCGTTTCCAAAATTGCTTTATGGAAGGTGTTGAGTAATGTAGATATGCCTTTTCACCTTTTCATGAATCAAGATAAGACATATTGCTTATTTCACTGTCTGACTACTCTCTACCTTCAGAACTCATTCTTGGTTTGTTCAGGAAACACTCTCTGGCCTTCATGTTTGGTCAGCATAAGATCTTTGGAACACTTTCATCCTTTCTATAAAAAATTATCTTAAAGCACAAGGAAATCTAACAAATAGGTGTTACTTTATTATGTAATATTATAGGACAATTAGTGTAAATATAAAACTTTTTTCTGTTATTGACATGATTGAGCTTAGTACCTAACAGCTACAACTTCACCCTCAACTAATTTGACACAAATTAGAAAATAAAAACAAAGTATTTTCAGTTAGACTGTGCATATAAAATCAGGAAAGTTTGAATTTTTCTTTTATTATATATTATCTTTTTTCCTTTTACATTTATTATCTATTCACCTCATATACTAGCATATCATTATCATACAACTTGATAATGAAGCTTTTTCCGTGTGTATAATTCAGTTACAAATACTCTGGAGATCCAAAATAGACCCACCTGATTCCTTAAATCATAATATGCTACAGTGAGTTTGCAAATATGACTCCATGGGAGTAAATAATTTAATACAGCTGTCTTTGTTAAGAGGTAATCAATTGATCATTTCTTGTAGAAATATTAACTTTTTCATACCTTTAGAACCCTTGTTAAGAAACTATAGGCCTCAAAAACAAACAAACAGCAACAAAAGAGCCTTACTCCAGGAAATCCTCCTTGATACCCATGTTGAATGTGTCTTTATTCCAATCCCTTCAGCATTTGTGAATGTAATTTATCCCGTTCAGTACTTGTGAATATAATTTATATTGCTACCTTGTAATCATATATTGTCTTCTGTTATCGTTTCATTCATCTCTGTGGTCACTGAAAATTAAGTAGATAATTCACACATTAAATTGTTTGTATTTTAAGATTTTGTATATATTGTTCACTTTTCATATAACCATACTCCATCTTGTGTGTCATACAGTATTGTGGGCTAAATTATGTCCTCCCGAAATTCGTATGTTGAAGCCCTAATCTCCCATGCCTCCAAATGTGATTGTATTTGAAGGTAGTGTCTATAAAAGGGTAATTAAGTTAAAATGAGATTATTAGGAGGGTCCCTAATCCAATATGACTGGTGCCTCTGTAAGAAGAGATTAGGACAAAAATACACACAGAAGAAAGATTCTGCAAAGACACAGCAAAGAGATGGCCATCTATAGGCCAAAAAGAGAAGCTTTAGTAGAAAGCAACCCTGCCTACATCTTGATCTTGGACTCCTAGCTTCCAGAACTGTGAGGAAATACATTTCTGTCATTTAAGACATCTAGTCTGTGGTACTTTGTTATGGCAGCCCTAGCAAACTAATACATACAGCTAACTGTATTTATAGTGGTTTATGTATACAGCATAAGTATCCTATAAATACAGGTTTGGAAATACAGTTCTTTGTAAAGTGATGCTTTTTATTCAGTTCCATTTCAGTATCATTCAAAGTATTTCCATTCACACTGATTTGTTTCAGAAGTGGGTAATAAGGTGCCATTGTTCATTTAATTTGGTTGTCAACTCTGTGTATATGTCTTCATTCAACACGTATTGGTTGTGTGCTCATTATGTGCCAGGCACTCTTCCAGATGTTTGAGATCCAGTGGCGAGTGCCACAAAGTCTCTCTACTTAGGGAGATTTCATTTGAGTGGGAGTGATAGTCAGTGGATAGCAGCAGTTAATTTCTCACTTTTACAAGAGTAGGTTTTCTACCTAAATGGCTTCAAGATAATAGTCAACTATTTTGTAATAGGTATGTATTGTTACCTTAATGTATTTTTAAAGTTGGGGGTTTTGGAAAGGCCCAAATATTTTGAACTGCCACATTTTAATGAAATTTAATGATGCATAGCATATTGTATATAGCAGTTCAGCAAATGCTTGATAAATTATTATAATTTCTCCTTAAATTTTCTGTGGTAGAAAGTGTTAGGTAACAACACATACTCAGTTTTCCAGAATGTTAGCTATAATAATTGCCACTGTTTTCCTTTCTCATGCTGAGTTGCTACTTCATTTGGATATTAATTGCTATCCATATAATTTCTGCCTTATATTTTTGTGTTTATTTTATAATATTGTAGAATGTAGAGCTGGTTTTGAAGGATTTTTAAAAAAACTACTTCAGACTCCATTGTTAGCCTGCCTTTCATACATTACAACCACCACTAGCTAAATATAGTCTGATAGCATATTGCTGAAATGGATATTTACTGATGAAATGGCAAATGTTTAGAAACTATCTTCTGAACTGTTGCCAAAACATGATAAATCTTGTAGATTAATGAAGCATCTGGGTCATTCCTATGGGGGGAAAAAGTGACTTCCTAAGTAACTGACATTACTTTTATATCTGTTAGTTCCAGTATTTCTCTTTTATTTTCTGGCACTCTGTAAAATTTTTGCAGTTTCTTGTTTGTTCAAACTTTTGTTTTTGTTTTTGTTTGTCTTGAAGGGGAGTAGGAAAGGAGTTTTGTTTTTGCTAAATTGATTTCCAACCGATGAACAAACATAGCACTAAATTCCATTTCTTTGTTCGATGCATTAATTTTTGCCATACTGAATGTGAATTCACATGAATGTTCTGATGTGAATTTGAATATGATACAGCTTATACATTTCTAAAGAGAGGTAATGAGGGGTAAATATTATTTGCTTTGCAACGGTATTTTAGTGCTTAGGATTTTTAAAGATGACACAGACACACACTAAAAATTCAACAGATGACCCTAAAGTGCACTAACATTTCAACTGACATTTTCTTACATGATTTATACTTTGCCCAGTGGTCAGACAGTGAATCAGTCAAAATGACTTATCCTGATTCACGAAAAGGTGAAATGGTGTGTTCTCTGTGACTCAACACCTTCCCTGGGGTGATTTTGGGAACAATTTTCAAAGACTTATTCTAACTTTTTAGGCTGACTCTAAGCTTCAAAGCCCTGAAAACAAAGAAATCAAAACAACAAAATGATAAATATTTGGTTATTATATTTGTAAAACATGACTCCTTCAAGACTTGATGGCATTTTTAAAATTCATTACCTCTTTCTCTTCAACAAATATGTGCATGTTTTATTTATTGTTGAGAACTTGTCCAATGACATTTTTCCTTCATATTTTGGATATGGGCTGGGAAATTATGCACATATTTGAGAATCAGAAGATATTTAGAATTCTAGCAAGAGTGCTTAAAAAATGGATTCAGAAAAGTTTGACATTAGAAAACAAAACAATTTATTCCCATGAAAAGGTGGAGAGCACTGGGAAGATGACAACTCAAATAGATTTAACTATAAAGAAAAATTTTTATGTTTTACTTTTAATAAAATAATCAAAACCAGACAGCAACTATAAATAAAAAGGTCATTTGCTTAGGTGAGAGAAGCCAGTTTATTTTCTCTGAATAAGCACAAACATGCAGCTGCTCTTGCCAAGTGCCAAAGCTTTGGGCGGTATCTGCAGAGAAATGACAAAGGCTGCCCTTGTCCATGAGAACCCTCAGAAGTTTCACAGATTTCAGGAGTAGTTGAAAATGTTTTTGTTGTCTTGAAGAGAATATAGTGTCAGCCATAGGAGTTCCTTATACAGGAGCATGTGAAGTCCTCTCAAGTTGATGGAAAGAAGACTACATACAATGATTGTCAAACACCAATGGGGGAGCAAGGAAAGAACTGAGCATTCCATTAACCTCTTCCTCTTCATCAGTTGTGAAAGGAAAAAGGTAAAGTTGAAAAAGAAAAAAAAAAAGCTCTAATCCTATGAACGACACATCTAGCAGAACTGCTAAAAGCATTTTAAAAAAATCAGTCCTTTTTCCCACATCATCTGCGTAAGCCCAGGACTAGAAAGCAAAGCAATACATAGCATTTGCTTACTAGAATGTGTTATGGTACAGTTTATTGCCATAAAAAAAAAAGCAGCAGCAATCTAACTACTTTTTGAAATTAAACAGAGATCAGCAAGCAGCCATCTTCATATCAAGGGACTTTAATAAACAAATATATATATTGTGGTGTCTACAGAGTATCAGTTTTTCAGAGTTTAACTGATTATACCCACTTAGTTGAGCAGCCTGTTTGGGTTTAAAACATAGTGCAGATTCAACCCATATTCTTCTTCTTTTTTTTTTTGAGACAGACTCTTGCTCTTTTGCCAGGCTGGAGTGCAGTGGCGTGATCTCGGCTCACTGCAACCTCCGCCTCCTGGGTTCAAGCGATTCTCCTGCCTCAGCCTCCCAAGTAGCTGGGATTACAGGCATGTGCCACAGCTAATTTTTTGTGTTTTTAGTAGAGATGGGGTTTCACCATGTTGGCCAGGATGGTCTCGATCTCTTGACCTCATGATCTGCCCGCCTCGGCCTCCCAAAGTGCTGGGATTACAGGCATGAGCCACTGTGCCCAGCCCAGTCTTCATATTTTTAAGGACCCTCAGTTTCATTCAATATATTTAAGGTTGTTTTAGAGAAAAATATAGTGTTTCAAATGACAATAAAATTGTATTGTAATATTTATCATTATGTAAGGCCTGTAACTTTGTGTTCTGGTTATAAAATTCAGTCATGTGTTTATAACAGAAATGGAGGCCACAGTAATGCCCTATAAAAGAAAAATCAATGGTCTTTCTACTCTGCAGCAGGTTCATACTTTTCAAGTGTAGAGTACAGTTCTAGATGCTGATACAAGTTTTGCTCATCAATTGCTTTGAGCTACAGGCAACTCTGGTTAAAGAAGGAATTGGGGCAAGAGAGATAGCCATTGAATTCCCAAATACTGAAACATTTACAAGTAACTGTAGAAACTTCTAAGAGACATTGTCATTGACCATAAACTTGATACTTATAACTATTTCTCAGAAATAACAATTCTGGGTTCAAAAAGTATATATGTAAAACTATGCTTAGTATTTGGCATGGGGAAAATACTGCTGTTAAAAGATGGCTTGTTTTAGAAAATACAAATTATTTTAGGACATCAGGTACCTACACAATTTGGTAATGTTGCTATTCTTTACTTCATTTTCATCTTCAGGTTTGCTGTGGACCAAACTGTGTGCTTTCCAAAATTCTTATGTTGAAGCCCTAATCCCCAATGTAATCGTATTAGGAGATGGTGTCTTTGGGAGGTAATTAGGTTTAGATGAGGTCATGAAGGTGGAGCCCTCATAATGAGATTAATGCCCCTTATAGAAGAAGAAACGAGAGAGAGAGAGAGAGAGAGATCTGAGCCTGCTCAGAGAAGAGGCCACGCAAGCCTACAGCCAAATGGCAGCTGCCTACAAGCTAAGAGAAGAGGCCTCAGAATGAAACCTACCTTGCTGGCATATTGATCTTGGCCTTTCCAGCCTCAGGACTGTAAAAAATAAATTTCTATTGTTTAAGCCAATCAGTCTAATTAAAGTGGTTTATATATAAAATAATGGATGTGATGAAGAACATAGAGAAGATCAGAAGTAGCCAAAGAATAAAACATTAGCTTGAGAGGCTGGGTGCCACGGCTCATACCTGTAATCCCAGCACGTTGAGAGGCTGAGGCAAGCGGATCACATGAGGCCAGGAGTTGGAGACCTGCCTGGCCAACATGGTAAAATCCCATCTGTATTAAAAATCCAAAAGAATAGCCAGGCGTGGTGGCGCACACCTGTAATTTCAGCTTTTTGGGAGGCTGAGGCACTAGAATTGCTGGAACTCCGGTGGGGCAGAGGTTGCAGTGAGCCAAGTTCATGCCACTGCACTCCAGCCTGAGAAACAGAGCAAGATTCTGTCTCAAAAAAACAAAAACAAAAAACAAAAAACCTGAGAAAGAAATATCAAGAACTGAATAATAACAATGATAACAATGTAGATCAGCAAAATCAAGGTTAAGTTTTATACTGAAGTTTTATGCTCTATATATGTCACATGAAGTCTAAATCGTTAGAGTATCTTTATCAAAAATTTAGGGCTTGGTGATGCATTTTGAATCATCCATAAAATATGCTCTTCTTTTTGTCTCCTTATGGCCTGTTATGGACTCCACAAACAGACTTCCTGGGTTTTAATCCCAACTTCACCACTTATTGACTATGTGATGCCGAAGGAGTCACACAATCTCTCTGTGCCTTAATTTCTAAAAAGTGGGGATACGGCCGGGCACGGTGGCTCATGCCTGTAATCCCAGCACTCTGGGAGGCCGAGGCGGGCGGATCACGAGATCAGGAGATCAAGACCATCCTGGCTAACACGGTGAAACCCCGTCTCTACTAAAAATATAAAAAATTAGCTGGGCGTGCTGGCAGGCGCCTGTAGTCCCAGATACTCGGGAAGCTAAGGCAGGAGAATGGTATGAACCCGGGAGGCAGAGGTGAGCAGTGAGCCGAGATTGCACCACTGCACTCCAGCCTGGGCAACAGAGTGAGACTCCATCTCAAAAAAAAAAAGTAGGGATACAAGGTTTGTTATGAGGATTAAATGCATTACCATATATGCAACACTTATAATAGTGCCTGGCCTAAAACAAGTAATTATATATAGGTATATACATCTATATTTATAGACACATGTATTCTATATTTGTGTTATTATTACTAGTAACACATAGATAGTAGAAGAAAAATGAAAAGATGTTAAATCATAGGTTTATATTCATTCATTTGACATTTATTGAGGTCCTAGTATGCACTAGACATGGAATTAAGTACTGAGGATACAGAGATGACATAGTGTCTCTAATTATGGGAAATCGTGAAACATTGTGATGAGTGCTGCATAATAATGATGGCTTATCCAGGCTATTGAATCAATGAATGCTACCTAAGTGCAAATACTCATTTCGGGAATTCTAAGTAGTTCAGTATGGCTGGATTATAGAGTGCAAAGTGGAAGTGTTGAGATACGAGGCTAAAAAAGTAAGCAGGGACCTTGAATGTCACACTAAGTAGATTTCATCCTGAAAGCAATTATAAAGATACTGAAGGACTGTAAATTAAAGTAATGTCATGACCAGATTTAATTTTAAAGATTAAACTTGCAGGGAAGTGGAGGATGGATTGAAGGTAGAGCATAGGGGAGTAAAGTTAAAACCTGAAGTTGAATATGAGGCCATTGCCATAATATAGGTAAGATATGACAAGTGTTTGAATTAAGCCCTGGTCATAGGGATAGAAAGGGAAAGACAGACTTAAAAGATCTTTAGAAGATATAGTTCACAGGATTTGGAGATCAGATTGAGTTGATGGGTAGGGTGAGGGAAAAGCACTAGTGAAAGATGACACGAAGAATTCTACCTCAGGGAAATGGGATAGAAAATGTAGAAGAAAGCAAATTCAGGAGAGGGAATTATGGGTTTGATTTAGGTCGTGTGAATTTAAGTTACTTATTAGACATCCTATAGTAGAGTTTTAGATATTGACTCCCTCCCACCTGGCTACCTCATATGAGTCTGGATATCAGAAAAGAAACCTGAGCTAGAGTTAAGCATCTGAAAGCCCACAGCACATGGGTTTAGCCAGGAAGAGAGAATGAATGCTTGGGAAGCAGCAATACTTAATGGATACATTTTAAAAGAGATCTGAAAGAAGATTTAGGAGGAGTAAAGAGAAGTAAAATGAAACTCTGCTGGTTTCCATTAACTTTGTTAAGAGAGTCAAGGAAATAAAAAATTGTATGAAGAGTAGAGGTGGCAAAAGATGCTCTGATGTCAAATAAGATTAATTCACTTCATGCTCATTTATTGAGTACAGACTACTTGCCAGATCTTGTTATAGGTAAATAGAGGGCAGAAAGAATCCACTGGATTTAGCAATAATGTGGTTACAGATGATTTGCTAGAGCAATTTCAGGATTTTATGAGGGTAGCATACAGATGGTAAAGACAGCAGTGAGTTGAGAAGAAGACAATAGTGAGACAGTGGATTTAGAACAACAGAGCAGATCTGGCACCTTGATAGACCGAGCTAACATGGAAGCTTTCCTACTACAAACACCTGAAAACACCAGATAAATGGTAACAAAACAAAGGTTTTTTGTTTGTTCATTTTGTTTTTTATCGTGCGGACTTGTGACACTTCCTAGGATGCTATCTGGGTCATTATTAAACTGTTTTTGTCTTAATTATAAGCTAGGTTACACAAGTGCTAAGACCAACCTATGTTTTAAAATTTTATTTTTCGGCTGAGTGTGGTGGCTCACACCTGTAATCCCAGCACTTTGGGAGGCCAAGGCGGGTAGATCACTTGAGTCGAGGAGTTCAAGGCCAGCCTGCAGAACATGGCAAAGCTCCGCCTTTACCAAAAATACAAAAATTAGCTGGGTGTGGTGGTGCATGCCTGCAGTCCCAGGTATTTGGGAGGCTGAGGAAGGGGAATCACTCAAACCCAGGAGGCAGAGGTTGCAGTAAGCTGAGATCCCACCACTGTGTGTCCAGAGTTGGTTCCTTCCAGTGGGTTCTTGGTCTTGCTGACTTCAAGAATGAAGCCGCAGACCTTCACGGTGTTACAGCTCTTAAAGGTGGCATGGACCCAAAGAGTGAGCGGCAGCAAGATTTATTGTGAAGAGTGAAAGAACAAAGCTTCCACAGCGTGGAAGGGGACCCAAGCGGGTTCCTGCTGCTGGCTGGGGTGGCCAGCTTTTATTCCCTTATTTGTCCCCACCCACATCCTGCTGATTGGTCCATTTTACAGAGTGCTGATTTGTGTGTTTACAATCCTTTAGCTAGATACAGAGCACTGATTGGTGTGTTTTTACAGAGTGCTGATTGGTGCATTTACAATCCTTTAGCTAGACACAGAGTGCTAATTGGTGCATTTACAATCCTTTAGCTAGACTCACAGCACCAATTGGTGCGTTTTTACAGAGTGCTGATTGGTGCATTTACAGTCCTTTAGCTAGTCACAGAGTGCTGATCAGTGCATTTTTACAGAGTGCTGATTGGTGCATTTACAATCCTTTAGCTAGACAGAAAAGTTCTCCAAGTCTGCACTCGACCCAGGAAGTCCAGCTGGCTTCACCTCTCAACTGTACTCCAGCCAGGGTGAGAGAGCAAGACTCCATCTCAAAAATAAATAAAATAAAGTTTTATTTTTATATCCCTCACAGTGCGGTCACATAGTACGTGTTCAGTAAATGTGCACTGATATTTGCATGAATTGACTTACTTTCTGTAACTTAAAATGAGGAAAGACATAAATTACAACAATGTAAGAGCAGATATGTGGATACTACAATACATGGAATAAAATTAAGTCCTATTCGAAACCACTAAAATGTCTCTATGTTACCTGTTATAAATAATACGTAAGTAGATGATACTGCATCCATACACTGTTTTATGAGGCCATGACATTGATGTAGACAGAGCTTTATGATATATTAAATGTGTGTGTGTGTGGTGGGGAGCATGGTATAAATAGTGTATTTTAGTTTTTTATAGTATAATTTGTATACAAAATGGTGTGACAGGGGAAGAAAGGATGACATTACTTATTTATGTATGTATAGACCATCTCTTTAAGAAAACTCAATAACTGGTAATAGAGGTTGTCCCAGGGGAGGGAAACTATATGGCTGAGGGATACTGGTGGGAGGGAGATTTTTACTGTATGCCTTTAAAACAAAGTTTTAGGTAACATGTTTAAGATATTTAATCTGTGCTCCTAAGAAACAAAGGAAAATCCCTATGTGCCAGAGAAAACCAAAAGATAGATTGGGAAAGCACACAAACAGCATGACTTATGTATCCTGCCCAAGATCACTCAGCCACTAAGTAGTAAAGCCAGGATTCAAACTTAGGAAATCTGGCTTTAGTACTTAGAATAAAAGATACACTTCAAGTGTGTTTTTCCTGTGTATTCAAGAATAAAAAATTAAGAACAAAATAAACAGAAGGAAAGACCTGAACATAAAGGAATGTACTATGATTGAATAATCTTAAACTAAAAGATTAAGGCTAAAATATGACAGTATTAAATAAGTCTATGAAAGATGATTACAGAGTTAGCAGAAGTACTAGAAATCATCATAAAAGAAGGGGATGCTAAGAGAAAATAACAAACTGGGAGGAAAACCAAGAATTTCTAGAAATAAAAAAAAAAGTCATTGAAATTAAAACTTAATGTTACTAGATTAAATCACACATTTAAAGAATGAAATCACGTCTTTTGCAGCAATGCAGGTGGAGCTGGAGGCCATTATCTTAACTGAAACATCTCAGAAAGTCAAAAGCCACATGTTCTCACTTACAAGTGGGAGCTAAACAATGGGTACAGAGTGGAATAATACACACAAGAGACTCCAATAGGTGGGAGGGTGAGAGGTGGGTGAGGGATGAAAAACTACTTATTGGGTACAATGTACATTATTCCAGTGATGGGTACACTAAAAGCTCAGACTTCACTGCTGTGCAGTATATCCATGTAACAAAACTGCACTTGTATCCCTTAAATCTATAAAAATGAAATAAAAAATGGCAGATTAGATTCAGCTGAAGAGAAAATTAGGGAACTTGAAGATAGATTTTTTAAAATTACCTAGAATACAAAGAATAGAGAAAAAAATGAAAATATAAAAGAAATTAAAGTGATTTTGAAGATGGAATGAGAAGAGTAAACATATGTCTAAAAGGAATGGTATGAGTAGAAAATTAGAGGGAATGTGAAAATTGTATGAGGGGTTCATTGCTATCCTTACACCTAGGCCACGGGTACTCCTGTCCTGGGCACTGTACTTTAGAGTTCTTCACATATTACAG
Source organism: Hylobates moloch (assembly GCF_009828535.3). Taxonomy (NCBI): domain Eukaryota; kingdom Metazoa; phylum Chordata; class Mammalia; order Primates; family Hylobatidae; genus Hylobates; species Hylobates moloch. The sequence goes on along the minus strand of NW_026652282.1, from coordinate 81,140,529 downwards.
ACACACACATATGCATTTTATTTTAAAAATATATAGATGCCTCTGTGCTGGTGCTTGGCACTAGCAAAGTTTAAAAAGTAACCCTAATCATCCATTCTCATTAAAAACAAAGGAAATAAAAAAACATTACTTAATCCCCAGGAGAATGTTTCTTCACATATCTTGCCCTATGTCCTCAAAGCAAACAGCAACTACATCTGAGCACAGTGAAGGTTTGTGGGTTGTACCACTATGAAAAGTTTGGTACTGCTTCAGAGAGTGGAAAGGGTATGAGCAGTGAAATTACTTAGATAATATAAAGCCAAATTGATTAACTTGTCAAATCCTTCCTCTCAGCTTGATTACAATCGATTCTTGAATAATAAAGTGTCAGTTTACATTTGGAGAGAGCTTCCTTTTCTTGCTTCTCTCTCTGTTCCAATTCATGTGCCAAAAGCACTCACAATTTAGTGTGACATTCCCAACAGATACACATTGCAATATGTTGCAATATTTAAAAATGTATGTTAATCTTAAAATTACATATATATAGTCAAATATGTATATGTGTGTGTGTACTATCAGCCAAATGCAAATTGCTTGACATTCTACAAAATAGCCAACATTCTATAAAACAGCAGGACTACTCTTTAGAAGTAGGTCAGTATCACAAAAGACAAAGGCTGAAAAACTATTCAGATGAAAGGACACTAAAGAGCCATGATAACAAAATACAATATGTTATGCTGGATTGGATTTTGGTTAATTTAAAAATGGCTATAAAATACATAATTACAAAAATAAGGGAAATTTGAATATAGACAATATTAGATAATTGTTGTATCAATTTTCTGAGTTTGATAATTTTATTGATTAAGAGAATGTCCTTGTTCTTAGGATATACATGCTGAAATACTTAGCTGCAAAGGGTCATGATGTGCATAATTTATACTCAAATGACTCAGCAGAAATTATAATTTATATATAATGTAGTTAATTATATATAAATTACATATGCATATATATTTATATATAGTTACGGGTTGAATTGTGTCCCTCTAAAATTCATATGTCAGTGTTCTAACCCACAGAACCTCAAAGTGTGACCTTATTTGGAGATAGAGTCTTTACAGAGGCAATCAAGGTAAATGAGGTCATTAGGGTGAGGCCTAATCCAATATGACTGATGTCCTTATAAAAAGAGGAAAATTGGATGCAGAAACACACATAGAAGACAAGGTAAAAAGACACAGGGAGCAGACAGCCATTTACAAGCCAAGGAGAGAGGGTTAGGAGAAATTCTTCCATCACTGCCCTCTGAAATAATCAACCCTACTAACACCTTGATTTTGGACTTCTAGCCTCTAGAATTATGATACAATACACTTCTGTTGCTTAAGCCACTTAGTCTATGGTACTTAATTATAGCAGCTCTAACAAGCTACTATAGATTTTGATACTGGGAAATGGAGTACTGCTGTAACAAATGCCTAAAATATGGAAGTGGCTTTGGAATTGGGTAATTTTAGAGGCTGGAAGAGTTTCGAGGTGAATGATGGGAAAAAACCTAGATTGCCTTGAAAGGACTTGGTAGAAACATGGATATTAAAGGAGATTTTGGTGAGGGCTCAAAAAAGAAAAAGTGAGCAAAGTTTTCTTAAAAAAAGTGGAATTAGTGATAATTAGATAGATAATTACTGATAAGTGCTTCAGTTTACTAGTTAATTTTAAATATTTTAGAGAAAAATATGTCTTTGAAAACACATATGAAAAATACATCTATTGGTTTATTGGTTTTTGTATTTATGTTGATGTGCATCTTTATAAAGACATATAGACTTTTGTGGATAATGACTCCAATTATATTTGCTTCATCTTTTAGAACAGAAGTTCAGCAAACCATGGCCCCTGGGCCATATCCAGCCCACTTCCTCTTTTTGTATAGTCAATGAACTCAGAACAGTTTTGACATTTTTTAAAGGTTGTAAAAAAAAAAAAAAGACAAATTTACATGACAGAGACTGTGCACTGCAAAGTCTTTTAAATAGTTATCCCTTTACAGAAAAAATTGTCAATCCCTGATTTAGATGAACAGAGTCAATAGAAAAGCAGTTGTGTGACTATTTTGAGTATAACAACATTGCTAGTGATTTTTGTTAGTATATTAGTTATCTATAACTATAAAACATATTACCACAGTTTTAGGGCTAAAAATAAATATATTATCAGATTCTGTGGATCAGGAGTGCAGGCATGGCTTAACTGGGCCCTCTGCTCAGGGTCTCACAGCAAGGCTAAAGTCAAGGTGACAGGAACAGAGTCTCATTGAAAGTCTCTACTGGGGAAAGATCCACTTTCATTCAGGTTGTTGACAGAGTTCATTTTTTTGTGGCTATATGACTGAAGGCTCCAGCTTTTTGCTAGCTATCAACTAGAGGCTGACCTTACACCCTAGAGGCCACCAAGAGTTCACTGCCATGTGACACACTCACAGGGTTCCTTACAACATGGCAGTTTATGTTTTCAATGCCAGCAGAAGAGTCTCTTTCTCCAGTATGTAAAGATGGGGCCTTACATAAGTTAACCTTATAATGAGAGTGACATCCCACTACTTTTGGTAGAAGCAAGTCACAAGTTCCACCTGTCCTCAAAGAGAATTATATAAGATGTACACAAGGCAAGCAAAATAAACTATATGGAAGAAATAGATATTAATGTATGCATTATGCACATCTTTATTTTTTACAAATTTCAATATTGCTGGCCCATCAATGGAACACCCATATACATACAAAGTCATCAAATTTAATTATCTTTGCTATTTTGTCAACTTTCAGTCAGATAAAAACTATAGCTTTGCACACTTGATTTTTTTTCTTTATAAAGATATACCTATCAAGGTATTTGATAGAACCTGTTTTATTGAAAAGTGAGTCTAATTTATAACTTTCTAAAAAATATAGACTTATGGCATTAGAGTCTTAATTTGTACTTTTAGCCCAGACATTACAAATGTAGGGATGGGCTTTGAGGCAATATTTGAAGATATAATAGTTGAGATTTATTTTCCAGAAATGACAAAAGACATGAATCCTTAGATTTAAAAAGTACAATAAGTTTGAGCAGGATAGGTAAAAATGAATGTACATATCATACTGAAACTTCAGAAGACTGATGTTAAATGAAAACCTTAAACCAGAGGGAAAAAAATAGTGATTATATATAAAGGATTTCTTAATAGCAACAATAGAATCCAACAGTCAATGCAATAATATCTTCAAAATGATGTGGGACCATGACTGCTAACCTTGAGCTTTCTACCTTGCCAATTATTGAAGAGTAAAAGTGAATTGAAACATTTTTTGGACAAACACTATGAGAATATACCTTATAGAGATACTTACTGAAAGAAATAGGAAATGATATTTTGAAAAAAACTGTATCCAAAAGTAATTGGATGGGATGCAGGAAGCAACAATGAGCTCAGAAAGTGGTAAGTATATGTATAAGCATAGACCGAAAAAAAAAGAATAAGAGAAATAATAATTGCAATTAATTTAGGGGTTAAAAACAAACTGAAACTAAATATTACATAACAAAAACACTATAGATGAGGGAATTTGAGATAAAGTACTTTAAGATCCATTTTACAGTTTGGAAGAGGACTGGAATTGTTGATTAAGTGATTAAGTTTGGATTGTCTCAGATCAGTGTGCATTTTTAAAGCATAGAGACAATTATTCAGTAAAAATGAAGGACCCATCAATACATACAACTTCGATGAATTATCTGGGAATTACACTGAATGAAAAAAGCTGATCCCAAAGTGTTACATACTGTATGATTCATTTATATAATGTACTTGAAATGACAAAATTATGGAAATGGAAGACTAGTGGTTGCCAGGGATCAGGAAGGGAAAAGACATGGAAGGGAGGTGAATGTAGCTATAAAAGGACAATGTAAGGGATCCTCATGGTGATAGAACTGTTCTGTATTTTGACTATGCCAATGTCAATATCTGGTTATGATACTGTACTATAACTTTGCAAGGTGGTACCATTGGGGAAAACTGGTATGGGGTTCATCTGGTTTCTCTGTGTTATTTCATACACGTGTATGTGAATCTACAATTATTTCAAAATTAAAAAATGTGATTAAAATTAGTTTGTGAAATAAACTGAAAAATGCATAGAGATACCCATCAAAGAAAAGATTATATTATCTTCCAAATTGAAAGAGAAAAAAGGAATAAAGAAAAATCAATCAGTATAGTAAGATGAGGAAAAGGAGAAGAAAAAGGTAAAGCAAAGCCACAAAATAATAAGGTAGAAATTAAACTCAAATATTTTGGGAAACATCAAAATAAGTTGTAATATTTGTATGTTAAAAGTTAAAGACTGGGCCAGATGCGGTGGCTCACGCCTGTAATCCCAGCACTTTGGGAGGCCGAAGTGGGCAGATCACGAGGTCAGGAGATCGAGACCATCCTGGTTAACACAGTGAAACCTCGTCTCTACTAAAAATACAAAAAATTAGTCGGGTGTGGTGGCGGGTGCCTGTAGTCCCAGCCACTCTGGAAGCTGAGGCAGGAGAATGGCGTGAACCCAGGAGGCAGAGCTTGCAGTGAGCCGAGATCGCGCCACTGCACTCTAGCCTGGGAGACAAAGCGAGACTCCATCTGAAAAAAAAAAAAAAAAAAAACTTAAAGACCCTGAGAGTAATTTCAAGTGACAAAATATAGCTATAAGCTATTTTAATAAGACACTCTCAAACTTAAGAACAAAAAAAGGAAGTGTATAGAGGGATAAGAAAACACATCTCAGGAAAGTATTAATGAAAAAATACCTAGTGCGGCTGTATCTTTATCAGACAATAATTCTTTGGGATAAAGTATATTTTATTGATTAAGGGAGGTATTACATAATACTAAAATGAAGAAATTTGGCAGAATGATAAAATAACTCTCAACCTCTAAGAACTTAACAACATAGCTTCAAATTTTATGATATAATCATTGAAATAATTACAACAAAATATCTAGTATAGTGAAAATGGGAAGTTTTAAAAGAACTCTTTCAGTAAGGACATAGAAGATTGAAGATCACAATTACCAAGCTTAGTCAAATGGATAGAAATAGAACCATGTATCACACATTCAGTGCATATACATTTTAAGCACATATGAGATATTTATAAAAATTGACCCATAAAGAGGCTGCAAACACAGTCTTAACAAATAACCAACTATCAATGACATAGTGATCTCTAGCCAAAATATGATGAAATTAGAAAATAACTAAAACAATAAACTATATAAAGAAAATTTTAAATAAAATTCTAAAAAGTTCCTGGGTCAAAGAAGATATATGAAAATTAGAAAATACTTTCAATGAATGACAGTGAAAATACTACAAAACAAAATTTGTGACATGAAGCCAATCCATCACCTACAGGAAAATATGTGGTTTAAAATGCACGTTATAAACATTGAAGAAGTTAAAAACAACAGAATAAGCCCTAAGAAGTTAGGAGGGAAATAATAATGATAGGAGCTGAAGTTACTGAAATGGAAATAAACTTGTATTAAAGGCAATCAAAAAAGCCAAAAACTGGATCTTTGAAAAGATCAGCAAAATATATCAAACTATAGTAAGATTGGTCAAGAAAAAAAGCATTAAAATGGGTGATCATAGAAACTATAATAAAGAATTTTATGAACAATTAATACATTTAAAAAATTGAATGAAATAGAAAAATCTCTTGACATTATTGGAATAAGAAACTGATTCCAGAAAAAAAAACCAGAAAATCAGAATAGACTATTAAAGAAATGGTCTATTTGTTTATTTAGTCTCCCAGATATGAACACAATAATCATAAAAATAGCAACATGATTTTAACTTTTTTTTCCAAGCATCAAAGATCATTATAGTGTACAAACCCTTCCACGAGTTTCAAAATGAGTGCAATTTCTCCAACTTAGATTTTAGAACTATTGTAAGCAAAGGCTGTACAAGAAATGCAAATTATAGGGAATCTCACTCATAAACATAGGTGCAAAAATCCAAATAAATTTGCAGCAAACAGAATTAAGCAACAAATAGTAAAAATAAGTAAATGAATAAACAAAATAAAAATCATGACCAATTAGACGTTAACCCTAGTTTGTTTAACATTTCATTATTTTATTGTTAATATGCCTTCCTCTCCCCACAAGATACATGTTTTTCCTCATTATTTCTAACTGCAAGGATTGTTCTTTCAAATCTCAAATATAGTGATAGTGACATTTTCTGCCCAGATTCAAGAATAATTATGAATTAGAAACTACTTAAAAGTATCCTATTCAGCTCAATAGCTTAATGGGAAGAATCTTTCTAGAAGAAGTCATTCCTTTAATAAATTAATCAATAGCCTGCCAGTATTTGTTTTAGTAGAGGAAAAGAAACTGCATTTTAGAATCAGTAAAATGTTTTCTTCAACAAAAGACCTTTCTCCACCTAGGCATCAAATGACTTTTTGCATTTACAAATGGCCAAATTGAAAACAGTCTCAGAGAAGTATTGAGTGTATGAATATAAATTCCTATTATGTAGAAACACATGTGGTTATATTATAGAAAAGCTACAACATTGCCTTAATTTTCAACTCAAATGGAAACCACAGCAACTGTGCATGTTGCAGATAGAAATTCCTATTTAATGCCACTATTTAAACCTCATATCATCATTCTATCCACTGTGTTTGATTTCCGTTCTGAAGGATAAAAATATTTTTTCTCTTGTGCGAGAAAATCTCCTTGACCACTTCTAAAATATTTGGAATGGTGTCTCACATTTTGAGAAATGTCTACATGTTACAAATCTAGAGGCTCCAGATGTTGTTGACACATTGTAGGTCTTCATATTATGTTGAAATGTCCTAGTTGAGAGATAGAGACTGTCTTGCAGTCTTCATTTGTCTTTTGAAAATAAGATTTTTAGAAGTGCTAATAAGAGAGGATGAATTGCTTATTAGTATTACATTGGCCAGTCAACATATATTTAGTGAGCATCTACTTTGTAACATATGGTCTTAGTCTGTTTAGACTTCTTTAAGGAACTACTTCACAATGGATAATTTATAAACAATAGAAACTTATTGCTCACAGTTCTGAAGGCTGGGAAGTCCATGATCAAGTGCTGGCAGATTGGGTGTCTGGTGAGGCCTGGCTCTCTGCTCCGTAGATGGTGCCCTGTAGTTTCATCCTCACATGGTGGAAGGTGGAAGGTGCAAGGCAGTTCCCTTCAAGGTTTTTAGTAAGTGCCTAATCCAATTAATGAGGTCTCTACCCTCATGATTTAATCACCTCCTATGGCCTCTCCTCTTTTTTTTTTTTTTTTT
>NW_026652282.1:81052215-81113466 GCF_009828535.3 Hylobates moloch | reverse complement strand
GATGCTATTCAAAAAATGGAAACTCTGCTGAGCTCCATAAGATAAGGGCAATCTAACCTTGCCTGTGGTGGCATGTATCTTATTTAGAAAATGTACGATCCTTGTAGAGAATTATTTCTAAAATGTGGATTTTTGCTAAAAGGCCCTTACCATTCAAATTTCCATTTGTCAAAGCAGTTTTGGTGCATAGGAAGTTGTATTATGGTGTGTAAACCAGATACATAGCATTTAAAAATGTAAAATGAAAGCTTATCTCTCTTTAAAGATAGCGAGAGGGTTAAAAACATTAAAAAGGTTAAACACATAGTGATATGTTTTCTGCCCCTGGGGGAGAGGGTGGAATTACCAGTTAGCTAGAAAGCTATTAAATTCATTTTGACTAGAGAATAGTATATAATTCATTTTAGGTATTTAAGCATAAATTATAATACAGGGATTAATATCTTCTTTGAAAAAAAATTTTACTGTGTTACCGAAATGATGGTTGTTTTCCATTGCTATTTCTCTTTCTGGTCCATTGTTTAGTCCCAGGGACAGGGCTAAACAAGGGATCAGAGGTAGGTATCTGTGTTTTCCCAGTTGTGAATTATTTTTTAGCCTCTATTTTTCTTAGCTCTCCAGAATTCAAAGAGGTTGATCAGAGATGTCCCCAGAAATATTTATTTTCAGTGGTCCCTACCTGATCTTTCAGTAACTTCCCTTGCTTCTCAGGCTTCTATGTCCTACCTCCACCATTCCACTGAGCAAAACATATCTCTCCTGTGCTCAAATATCTGACTCATTTACTTGGACTGCAGTAATAATGGTTGATAATGTTCAAACGTGTTGCTGTCAAGACTATTTGAATTTTAACAGATAACTTATGAAGAAAACAGTAACTTAACAGAAAGAAATAGCAATAACCATCTTCCATTTTGCACCTACTGAAGGTTAACAATATAGTGGCTGCTTTAGATGTATTAACTCTAATCCTTATAATCCACAGTTTATAGATGAGTAAATTGAGTTTCAAAGAGCCTAAGTAAGTTGCCTGAAATAACAAAGATAGTAAGAACCAAAGCCAAGATTCAGAATTGGGTCTTTCTATCTCCAAAACTCCATCCTCATATATCACTGTGAGACCTACTACTATTTAGGGCTAAGTGGCAAGATGGAAGGAAAAGTACTTTTAACGATAGGGGTCAGGGGTAAGGCAGTAATTCTACCCCTTGAATCAGATCATGATGGAAGTACCTTCTTTATCTCCATGTAGGAACACATCTGAGATTAAAATGAAATATGAAAATTCAAAGAAAAAACCATATGCTAATTATTTACAAAATCATCTAGTTTTAGAGTTGGAAGATATTTTAGATATAATCTAACTTCTGTGACAAATTGACCAAAACAGATATCCTCCAACATCATCTTGGCTGTTTTCAGTATATTGTACAATGGCACACAGTAAATTGAAATCTCTTAATTAAAAAAATATACTGTACATATATATGTATTATGTATTAATACATACACATACACACATATAACTTCCCAAGTCTTCTTTTCCAAGATTAAATATCACAAACATTTTCAAACAGTTTTTACGTGCAGTGAATTTTAGAATATTATAATCAGTGTCTCTGCAGTTGTTTTTCATGATGTCCAATTGTGGTTTTTAGGGAAAAAGGCTATGTTATCAAATAAATGTGTGAGATGTTGGACTAAATATCTTTCCTGCAGGATTTCTATGATTCTTTGGAAAGTTCATATACGTTATGTATCTGCAGTTTTGGAGGTAGATTCCAATTCCCCTGATTCTCAGTACAGGCTCTTTCTATTAGCTTAAAGTTTATGTTCCTCCCAAAGTATTATAAATGAGAGAGAGAGAAAAAGAGCATAGACACAGACAGGGAGACAGATAAAGAAGAGAAGAACTGATGGAGAATCTCTGGGGTTAGTTTTGATAAGCCACTTTCTAGGTGAGGTGTGTGAGATTAACAAGATTGGCAAGCATTTGAGGAGTAAATTCAGAAGATTCACACTTTGGGGAGTGTATTCAAGCCAAACAGATATATTGAAACATCTGGAATCATTGATGATGGTATGTGCACCATCCTGAACCTAAAAAGTTTATTCAAGATCTATTTCTGTTTCATCTCATATCAAATCACAGCCACTAGTAACATTGTGCAAAAAGTGATTATTTGAATTTGGGATGTGAACTGCTGGCCTTTTGGTAAAAAGGGGAATTGCAACTAGGTATTTAAACTCAATTCCCATTAAACTTGGTCTTGCTTTGCTAGCATGCCTGTGATTGTATTATTTTAATACTGTTTTAAAACAAGGTCCAAGTCCAAGTTACCACCTTCTCTTTCTTTATCTCTCATTTTAATCTTATATCTTCCAGAAAGTTTTGCTTATTCTAGTTGAATTAGGAAAGAATCTCACCATCAAAAACTCTACAAAGAAATGCATTGTGCATTACTAAACCTCTCTCTCTCTCTCTCTCATCTGACATTATACCAACAAACCTCATCTTCTAACAAACCAAACATGAGGCCACCACAAAGATTTAGCTATTTATGGTAGAGTAACATAAATGTGCCTGTGCAGTCTTGGACTTGTCTTCCTCATCCTTCTATCATTTAAAGAAAACTAGGGATTTACACCTATGTGTTCTGATAAAAAAAAAAAAAAAAAAAAGACTTTTCATCCAGAGTGTCATTGAAATACATATATTGAATCAGTAGTATTGTATTATTCTAAGAAGTATCTGATGTTATACTGTAGATCCTATAGTCTGCATACTACTAAATAGCCTAGTATTTCAGATAACTATCTAATTTTAAGGCTGGCTGGACTTATTTAGGGTGAAATTATAGTTGCTAATGTAATAAAATTTGAGAAGTATCATGAAAGGCTTTCCATCCTCTCATTTCTGTCTTAACCGATCTGAAACTCCATGTTTGGGATTCATTCCTTTAGAAATAAGTCACTGTCATCTTAAAAACTATTTATGAAATGTGACTATTTCATCTATACATTTTAATATACCATATCACTAGTATGGCTTGATTCATTATTCATTTTTTTCAACAGGTAATTGTTGTGCACCCATTATAAGCCAGGAAGTATGCCAGATGCTGCAGAATATCTTTATAGATAAAGAAGTAGGCTCTACTTTTAAGGTATAAATCCATACAAATAAGACATGTATACAGATATCTATAATAAAAAGATGAAATCAATAAAAACTATAAGAGAGGATTACAAGTGTGACACTAAAACTGCGGTGAAAAGAGTTCAGCTAGGAGGATGAGTCAATCTTTTAGTTAGTAATTTTTTTCTTTTAACATTTACAGAACACTTGCTGTATTCCAGGTATCATGCTGGGTTCTGAGGATATATAGGTAAAATTTTTAGGTCTCTGCCCTTAAGAGGCTCAGTTTAAAAGGAGAAGGTAAAACAATAGAGAAATTTAAAAATTAAGTAAATAACAAATGTAAGAATAAAGTGGTAGAGCAGGAGCTTTAGGAATACAAAGGCAGGTTATCCAAACTAGTCCAAGATTAGGCAAAGGTGGATGTTGTGGTGGGGGGAAGCTTCATGGAGGAAGAAATTTTAGGGCTGAGAACTGAGGAACAGAGGAAGATAAAAGTCACTGCAGGAAGAGCTGACAGTTGTTATTTCAAAAGGGCAAGGATATAAGGGAATTTGGTGCATCCAAGAACTGTAAGAGTTCTGCCTGCCCAGAGTCGAAAAGACAAGTATGCTTAAGGCAGGATATGTGACAACAGAAGCAATCAGGCTTAAGATCATGAAAGACCTTGGAAATTTTTCCTGAAAGTAAAAGATGGTCAAAGTAGAGTTTTATGACAAGGGAGAAACCCAGTCCTGAAGACATCAGCATAATTGGAGACTGGGAAGAGAGAGAAGAAGGGGAGGGAAAGCAAGAGATTGAAAAAAAAAAAAAAAAAAAAAGGCCCAAAATATGAGACTTTAGAAAAGGAAGTATTGATGGCATGTGCTGGTGGAGAATCCCCATCCTAAGGAAAAGTAGAGAGCAATCAGAACCTGAAATTCCATTCGTTCATCCATTAAATAAAATAAAATTGTATTGTTACTGGAAAGTGCTAAATACTATTCTAAGAATTGAGGATATAATTTTGCTCTCCAGGAGCTCACAGCCTAGTGATGGTGACCGACATTAACCAAATAATCAACCAAAATATACACTTACAAAATGAAGTAAGTGCTATTAAGAAGTTCATGTATCATAAGACCATATAACAGGGATGTATGATTAGGTTATTTGGATTAACATAAGTAAAAATTAAAAGTATGTAAGGCTGTAAAGAAGGTAATAGCTGATAAACCAGGGCTCTAAGAAACAAGTAGTAGAGCAGCTTCAGGTATCCAGGGAGCAGGGATTAATGGACAGGGTTGTCAGATGAATTGACTCGGTTTTCCATCTTTGCAGTGCTGCACAAGGTACAAATTCCTGTGAGGGAGAGTCAGAGTGGCCTAGTGCGGGTCAAATTTCCATTACTTGGTTAGGAAAGAAGAGTGGCCTTGATTGATTGCCCTATCATCACTACATGCGTGGGGGAAAAGTTCTTTCAAAGAAAACCAAGCCATATTTCTCTGAAGCAGAATCATTGTTGTGTTGGTAAAAACAACGGATTTCTACTTAAGAGGAGAACTAGCATAAACCTTAGGAAAGGTTTCCTGGAGGAGAGTCATTATTGAACTGAGACAGGAAGGACGAGGGGAATTAACTAGGGAAACAGTGGGTGCAAATGTCATCAGGCGAGTGGCTTTCTAGGCATAGAGAATGCTCAGTATGTGCTTAGAGGAAAAGCTAACTAAAGATAAAATTTAAAAAGTTTGCCTTGTGGTTGCCAATTCAACAGCATGCATGGATTATTCATTAGCAATCATCTCCATTATTAGCAACATCATTGCTACTCCTATGTGTAGGAATAAAGTACACAGTCCGCGAAAATCAACAAAATTATCTACAAGTTCCCCCTTTTCAGATACTTGAATATGGCTCTTAGGAAAATGTTGGCAAGAACCAGTGTTTGGTAGCATAATTGGAGTAATCTATCACCCTTGTCATCACTTAGTAGATTTCCAAAGATAGAGATTTTTGTGAATTTTGGGGCAGTAGGAAATTTCTCCTCTTTACCTGTTATTATACCATGGAAGTAGACTTCACTGTGCATCCTAGCATGTAAAAATATATTCATTTCTTTCTTTCCTCTTTTGAACTGTGTAGATAATTACCCCTTGCTAGGCAAAAGTTACATCATTCTGGAGATGGAAGCAGCTTCTCTCTATTGCTTTCTGTGTGATGTTAAGCAAAGCAGGTTACTTTTATCTGCTTAGGTTCCCTTATTTACGAGAATGATGATGAAGCATGCTCTGTGGAGACTTTGCAAAAATTAATTATGTCTCTCACTTTATGAGTAAAGAAAAGAAGGCACAGAGAAGGAATGTAACTTGTCCAATATTACACAGCTTCTTGGTGAGACAGCCTTTTCCATTCATCACGTTTCTTCCTGGAGAACTTGTGTGTGTAATGTACAGAAAACATTGTATGTGAAATAGAAAACAAGGTTTTGAGCTCTGGATATAACCCTTACTAGCTGTGTATGTGACCTTGGACATTTATTTAACCTTTCTGAAACTCAGTTTCCTCATTGTTAAGCTAGTACAATAATGCCTGCCCAACTCCTTTCAGGGTCATCATAAAGAACAAAAGAAGAGCACAAGTATGGCTACGTTGCACGCAAATATGCAATATTTTTATTATAAACTACATTTTGAAAATTTAGGAAATTAAAGCTCTAAATGCGGAATAACTTACCCAATTTCATTGGGTCATTTTCTATTTAAGGAACTCTTGCAACTTCTAGCTCGATTCCCTTTCCTCCAAACCTTGAACCTTTTCTTTTGTCTGGAAAGACAAAGTGTCATATATTAATTTAAAAAAAAATTTAATCTTTAATTAAGCGCTACCTAGAGTGTTACAATATGGTGATAAATGTGTATTTCTTTGTAATTAACTCTATTCCCAAATCCCCACCTTGTTAAAACTGAGCAAGAAAAAAAAGTTAGTCATAATATGTAAACTAATAGATTGGAAAAAAAAATTAAGAATTTTTTAAAAGTTCAATTTTGACCTTCAATTGAAAGAGGGTAAAACGTGTCCCATAGTCATTATGCAGATCAAAAGCATGAGAATTTCCTCTTCCTGTTATATCCAGCATTGATTACATGGATTTTGGATATCTCTCCTAATAGAAATACTATAATTGCCCCACAGGAAAGGGAAATCAAATGGCAAGTCAGTTGATTCCTTGCTTCAGGCCAGAGTCCCTAGGCTCTCAAGAAAGATGCTCTGTTCTCATCCCACCTTTTCATTGTTATTCCTCCCTTACATCATGCCAACATCATGATCTTCACAATCAGTCATCATTGACATCATCCTTATCCTTATTGTTAAGATTTATTGAGCATTTACTATGTCCCTGGTATGGTACATAGTAGATGGCATTTACTTTCTCATTCAAACCTTACAAGAGCCCCAAAAGGTAATTACTGTAACTATCTCATGTTTTTAAGGGCAAACAATATGCATCTCACGCATCTCTGTATTCCCTACAATGTTTGCTGCAAATGCAGACCACTTCTGCATTGTCTTCTGTAAGATAAAGATAACAGGTCTCTCCAACTGTTACTAAAAGGATTATATGAAATACCGTAAAGCATCTAGCACCATGCCTGGCACATAATGTGTCCTCAATAAGTAACATATTTCAATCAGAACACATATTTGTTTGAGAAAGCTTATGATGGAGCTTCCAAATTTAGCAGGTGGGGAAGCCTGCTTATTCCTATTCAAGATTGAGGGTATAATAATGATAATAATAGTCACTTGCCATGTTTTGGTGGTTTACAGCGTAACAGGCACTACCACTTTCTGTATATACATTTATTTAATCCTCATGTAACCCAAGTTCGGTAGTTAGGCTCTCTTCATTCAATAAATCTTAAGCATCTGCCCTGTTAACAGGCACAGTGCATTTGAGAAACAGCAAATAAGACAAGATTCCCTGTGAGCTATGTTGTAATGGTAGAAGACAAATAATGACTCTAATTTACAAATATACAAACCGAAGCAAAGAGAGTTTAGGCAACTTACTCAAAGCCACAGCTAGCATGTGTAGGGATAATGATTTGAACCCAACAGCCCATCTTTAATATTTGTTCTCTTAACCACTACACTGCAACTGTTTTTTATTTTAAGTCCTGTTGGGAGTAATTACAGTAATCTGTAATTATTGAGACAAACCCTAACCTGAGTATAAATTCATGTTCTGACCTTGTATGTTATGCATAAATGAATCACTTCAAATCCCTTCTGTTGAAAATGTTGGCTTTGAGATAAAATGCCATTTGGTTTAAGAGAGACTGGGTGATCTCCAAATTCTAAATATTTCTAATATATGTAAATTACATATATGCTAGAAATCCTAGGTAGGAGATGTGATAGGTCTGAAAATGTATCCTGCTTGATTTTCTGTTCAAGTGGATTGGAGAACAGGTTTTCATAAAAGCAAATCTGATCAAGGCTTACAGAAGCAAGGAAAGAAAGGCAGGGAAATCCATCTGCACTCCCCTATCTTAGAACTGAACATGGTTACTCCTCTTTATAACACCTAATAGCCAGACTGGCACTCTCTACAATACCGAAACAAAGAGATGATATACTGCTTCCAGGATGACTTGTGTCTCTAGAAATGTATAAGGAAGTGTAGACACAAATCACATGTATAGACCACTGATCACAGCTCAGCTGTTCAACAAAAATTGAGTCTGGGCTGGCCTCCAGGGAAGACTCTGGGGCTGTACCCGAAGAAAGTTCCTCTAGTTCTCTGTACACAAAAGAGATAATGCTCAATGTGTGAAAAGGTTAGACTGAGCCAGATCGTTCCAGAGCACATTTCTTTTAGGCTCCTGCGAATTAGTCTGTATGCTTATGTTTAATTGAAAAGAAAAAATATCCTGAAATGATGTATGAAAAATTAAGAGAACAAAATAAGACATTTAAACTCTAGCAGGAGTCTATTGTTTGGATTTACCGTGAGCTTTTGAATGCCCTCCTGCCCCAATCTCACAGTCTTTTTCTACTTTCTTTTTTAATGATTTAGATTTAAATTCTAAGCTAATTTCCATGATTCAAAAAAGCAGTGGATCCGACTGGCATCCCTGCGTAAGTGGGCTTTGAAGTAGAGCTGAAAAGTCTGAACAGTATCACAGGCCTTCCTCAGGCCTGGGCTTGCCTGTATGAAGTATTTCAAATAAAGTGGCTGCAAGGAAAGGCCATGTTACCAAACACATCCCCCCTCCCACCCCAAGATTTTAAACAGTGAGTTTCCCAAAAGCAGAGACCCCTGTCTTATACATGATTAGATCCATTGTATGTAGTGAGGTTTCTGGCATATAGTAGGCACTCAGTAACGGTGAGGTGAATGGTTCAATACATATTTTTGATTCCTTAAGCATGAACGAAGAGGACATTTTATGTTATTTCAACAATACTCTTGAAAAAAAGGAAGATTATTTATTAACTCTGTCAAATACATCAATAGATAAAGTAACTTTTGCTCCAAAAAGTTTGAGTTTAAAGTGTAGATGCAGAATAACAACAAAGCAAAGCCTCTAGAAGAAACATATCACTGGCCACGGGAACAGAAAAGTTAAGAAGAAAGCCATGGTAACATTTTATGTGCAGTTATACTTCGGTCATCTTGAAATAGTTCTCTCCTGAGGTACAAGCAACTTCTATTCTCTTCTCCTCTTGAAAGTGGTTACAAAAGCTTTCAGAGATGGTTCATGAGAAGCAGGGGGCGCCTGTTCTTTATTTCTCCTTTACACCCAGCATCCTGTCTTTCTGACCCTGAGCTTGCTTTTTGTACTTTGCTAAGCCGAACATCCAACAGAATAATGAGTTAGTCTTTGGGTGTTTCAATAGTGTTCTTTCTTACTGTTTTCATTAAAATAATGAATGTCAGTCTTCAATCCGCTGTGACTGAAGGTTAATTGGTAAGCATTTTTTTCTGGGAGGAGTCGTCAGTATGGAAGTTGTCAGGCCCTGCTGTGTGCTGCTGAGATTTGCAGTCGTAGAGTGAGACCAGCAGAACCAGCCTGATTAGCACTGTGATTATTTCATATATGATATAATCAGGCTGAGGTACTACAACAATGAGGTGCCTGTTTCCTTTCTAAATGAAGTGAGAATAGGCCCCAGAAAAGGAGGACTGAGGAGGAGATGGAATGCTTCACATACAATCAAACTCTAGTCATCCTAGAAGAGTCTGGTGGGATCTTATTTCTACAGAGGTAGCAATGCTAATATAAATCAGACACATTAAGTAGCAAATTAAGCAAAACTACCTTAAACCCTTTTTGGAATAAGCTAGGGTATAAGTAAGCAAACAGATAGAAAAGGGGCATAGAATGTTTGGTCAAACAAACAAGCAAACAAACATTGTAAGCCAAATTTTTTTTAAAAAAGGCCAGCTGCTGTGGCTCACACCTGTAATCCCAGCACTTTGGGAGGCCAAGGCAGGTGGATCACCTGAGGTCAGGAGTTCAAGACCAGCCTGACCAACATGGTGAAACCCCGTCTTTACTAAAAATACAACAATTAGCTAGGCATGGTGGTGGGCGCCTGTAATCCCAGCTACTTAGGCGGCTGAGGCAGGAGAATCACTTGAACCCAGGAGGCGGAGGTTGCAGTGAGCAGAGATCATGCCACTGTACTCCAGCCTGGGTGACAGTGAGACTCAGCCTCAAAAAAAAAAAAAAAAAAAAAAAAAAAAGACTGTCCTCTCTTATAACTCTTATAAGCCTAGTCGGACAGACATTAGCCTCCTCCCCTAAATGTGCTGAATAGGCTGAACTACAAAAAAAAAAAAAATCAATCCTACTAGAGAGCTGTGTTTTGCAAATTTTCTCTGTGGGCAAGGTTCTTCTGAAGAATATACCAAAAGGTTCAGGGGTACATTAACTCTGTCATGGCCACTAGGATTTCATTTGGCAAAGCATTGCTGCAGTTCACTAAACATGCACTGGTGTGTCACTTAGCAAGTTACTGATGCAACACAAGAATCAATATATACTAATGGCCTCCAAAAGTCAGTGCATTTTAGAAACTTTTTTGTCCTACAAGGGTTCCTTTGCCAGCAGAAGACATGACGGCTGCAGAGGCAATAATAATTTTGCCAAAGTGACAGGAGGCCTTTTAGACATTGTATTTTTTGAACCCTTTCACCATCCTCTCCGACTGCACTCTGCTTAGTCCGCTGTGCTATTGCCAAGCATAACTATCCCCTTTCTGCGGTGTGCAGAATATGCTATTCTCCTACCATTATAACCTCTTCAGCCTCTACTTCTCTGCCAAATCAAATTTTTCCCTTGCTTCAAAATTCTACTGGAGATTTATTTACCTCCTGCAGCAAGCTTCCCAAGGTAGCACCACCAGGGTATGGTAATTTCTACCATTCAAACTTCTATTTTCATCTGTATGGATTGTAGGGCACTGATAAGTGTT
Source organism: Hylobates moloch (assembly GCF_009828535.3). Taxonomy (NCBI): domain Eukaryota; kingdom Metazoa; phylum Chordata; class Mammalia; order Primates; family Hylobatidae; genus Hylobates; species Hylobates moloch. Next base: position 81,102,863 of record NW_026652282.1, on the reverse strand, counting down.
TATCTGGAAACTGACACATATCTCACACACACTCATGTACATTCATGTGTTCATGTGTTTTTAGATTCATTGCTTTTGATGGATTACATTCTATCTATTTCAGAAGTTACTCTTTGGTTAATAGTGGCTACTGATTGGTAGGAACTGGCTAAGAATTTGGAAAATGATAAATTTTTCAAAACGAGCTTAAAATAATCAACTCTTCAATCAATTTTGTCTTTCTATTCTCATCCTTTATTTCTACTTTTCTTTTGTTTCTCATAAAACAACATTCCCTGAGTTGACATCACTTTCCACACATTGAAAGGCCATTTTACATAAAGGGCTGATTCATTCCCTTTCTTGCATTCATAATCCTTAGCAGTAATGCCAGAAATTTTCATGTTCAGGGCAGACCAAACATGGGAAGAAAGCTGCTCTCCTGTGCTCAGATCTAACTCAGTAATTTCACGTACACACACACACACACACACACATCGACGCACACACGTACCCTTTTATAACTAAATGCACACTAATGTGTCAGTTAGCAAATTATTAATGCAACACAAGAATCAATATATCCTAAGGCCTACAAGGGTCATTTATAACTTTGTGGTTAACAAGAAAAAGTGTGCTTAGAAACTAACTTTGTATTACAATATTCTGAGACCTGGAAGCATACTTAGGTTTGAATATTGAAGCTCCACATTTTTCTAGTAACACTTTTTATGTAGAAATAAATATATATTTTTGAATGTAAATAGTCAACTATAGATTCAATACAAGTAAAAACTAACTCTGTGGACACATTTTCTATTCTTTATTCAAGCCCTTGTATTACCAAGGATTTGGTGCTGTGTTAGAGCTCTGAAGGGCAATAGCTGCAGAGACAATAATAATTCTGCGAAAGTGACAGGAGACCCTTTAGCCATTGTTTCTCTTTGAACCCATTCACTTTTTATTATGGACCCCTGTGGCAGAAGTTGAGGAAAGCAACAATAGCAACATCATTTCCAAAACAAAGGACAGCACAAAAACTTGAAAATCTTGGTGGGTGGAACTGAATATTCACATTTAGTAAGCATTTGTGCTTAGTCTGAATGTGATCAAATGTGCCAAATTAGCTAATTAGAACTTTACTATGTGTGCTATTTCCTATGAAACACAGATTCTTCCTTGCAAATATGAGTTAATATGTTTTTCTCTTAATCTCTTTTTCTATTTTAGAAGAGATTGCTGTTGAATTCCATTATATAGCTTTCTATTAAATTGAAACAAAAGTGGATACAAATACCTTATTCCCTCAGCTGATGATATTTGTTGCTGAGTATTTCTGTGGTTATCATCAACCAGAATAATTTTTTGATCTTTAGAATTTTTCAAAAGAATGCATAAAATCCATTTTCTACTATCGGCCCAACCACATTATGGAAATTTGAACATAAAAGGTAGCAATATCACATGCTAAATCAATCTTCTTGGATTATTCAACATTTATTCATGTTTTGGGCCTATTTGATATTGAGTCAGATTTTAATATAGTGTACATACTTTTTTTCTCAGCATAAAGCAATGAATTTTAGGTCCACTCATTTGAAATGCCTCACACCCCCTCCCTAATACACACACAACCAATAATTATTATAGACTGTATCCTGTCAAACTTCTAAGGACAGATCCACAGATTTTATGGTATTGGGAACATCATTAAGTTCAGCCATTTAGAGATAAAGAAATGACAGAAAATACGTGTGGTTGCCCTTAGCAACTACTGCATCATATGCTATTTGTGTTATCTGTGCGCTGCAGGGCATCACCTTCTTTTAAGAAGCACAAATATGTACACACAGTATACCCCATGATAGTCTCCAGCTAATCACAGATTCTACAGTTATAATAATGTAAGAAGAGGAGCACATATTCCTTTGGTTTCACTTTTCTGTTTATCATGCAGATAATTTCAAAATGTAATACTTTATTTTGCCTTGTTTTTCAGAAAAAAAAGTCACGAAATATTATTTTTATGGGGAGAATAAGCAGTAGAGCATTAGATTTGATGGCAACAGCAGCCTGTTTAAAATAACAATAACTACTTCAGCCAATAATTTGAAAGACTTCCTAATATAGAAATCTGGCTTTCAGATTTTTTTTTCTCCAATTTCTCAGTGTGCCTATATTATTTTTTGTTCTTCACAAGATCACAGAATAGTGTTTGTTATATGAGGACATTGAACTAGAAATATCAATTTTAATCCCAGGTATTCTGAACTCAATCAAATAATGTTTGAAAATTTTATAGGCCAAAAGGAAGATGTTTTGTGCCAAATTAGCTAATTAGAACTTTGCTTTTAATAGTCTTGCCTCTGAAAATTGTTTAAGTATTTCCACTGTGGGTTGGCTGACCTACCTATTCTTTCAAAAAGGCAATTATAATAATGAACTTGATAATTTTTTTCCAGATATTTCTCAATGTGTTAGGCATTTCTCACTATAAAAATAAATACTATTCTTCAAAGTTGCTTATAAATAAAATAATTCAACTGAAGTACTCTTTGCTTCTTTCTTAGGTGGGGATATATTGATAGTCTGTTTAAGAACTACTCCCCAGTGCAACACTCTACAGTCTTTAGGATTGTTCACAAATACTGTTTCTCTTCCTTCTGCTACATGGTAGGACTTGATTGTACATCCTTACCCCTTTGTGTTTTGTTGAGGCTACGTGACTTACTTTGATCAACAAAATATGAGCAGAAAGGACATGTGTTACTTCATAGATAAAAACTTAGTAACTGGTGTTCACTTTGCCTTTTTTGTATTTCCTGCATCTTCAGCAGCAGTTTAAGCAGGGCTTGAGACAAAGCTTCCATTAGCACAGATCGCTAGGTTACTACTCTGGGCATGACCCTGCCTGCAGCTAAGATTTTGAGGTTTTGCAGTTACTGCAGCATAATCTAGCACAATTTGATGAGGAAAAAAAAATGAAAAAGAAACAAAATCTCTAAGCCTATTGAAGTTTTATCACTATAGATGTTAGATTGTTTTTGTTTTACCTTTGGGCTACAAAGTTGAGGATAGAGTTGTCTCTTCTCCCCAGGAACCTTATGGTAGGTTACAAAAATAGTCTCATCTCTCCTTTTATCTATGCCCTTTTGCCATATTATTTTTCAGGGTCTTATACTCTGACTCTGGGTTTCACCACATGACGTCCTTTGGGATGTTTGCAAAAGAAATGAAGAGTCTTGAAAATGGTTGGATGATTGGGCATGCCTTCTCTCTTTTTTTTCTCTTCCATTGCCATAAGAACATACCTGGGATAACCTGCAGAATGATGAGAGATGTGTAGAACACATATGCCACAAGTTGCCCTAGTCATGCCAGTCCAGGTCACCTTAGATGACTGAAAAGCCAGCCAAATCCCAGACATGTGAGAGAACCCAACCAAGATCAATACATCCCCTGGAAAACTGTCTTAGGTACGTGAGCAATAAACACTTGTATGCTAATGAGGTTTTGAGATTATTATAGAACATCACTGTGGAATCAGTATCACTGATATACTCTCCTAACCCTCCTGACTCCTCACCTCATCCCCACTCTCCACAGGCCCTTCTGGAACATTATCCCCTATGATAACTCCATACTTGCTGTTTCTTCACAATATTCCCTTCCAACTCTCCCATACAAAATCACTTCCTCAGGATATAAATGGTACAAGTTACCTTTTGCAAAACTGGTGATACTTAATCTTCATCTTCCTAGCATTTTTATTGTTACCAGGCCTTTCCAACCTTGCTACTTTTTTTTGTCTAAACGATGGATGCAAAAGTCATCTACCCAAAGAATGTGTGCATATGCACATGTGCGTGTATGTGTGTGTGTGCGTGTGTGTGTGTATAAAACACTATATTTTGGGAGATATCTTACATGCAAAAAGTATTTTCAAACGTATATATACTTTATTGATCAAGTTTTCTCTTCTCTTATAGCACAGACAAAATATACACTGGCACGGTGGAGAATTAATCCTGTATATTTTACAGTTCAGCTAAAACCAAAGTGGGTCTTTTGTTTTCCTTGCCCTACAACTGAAGGTAGACTAAGGAAGAAAAACACTGCTGGGGGACAAGAGGGATCTAATATTTCAGTAACTTATTTAATGATTTGTTTATCATTTGTGTTTATCCTCTTAGAAGTGCATTAGAGTTCTATTTCGTTGGTCGAGTTCATATATAAGAAAGGCAAAATGTGTTTCTGAGAACAATTACAGGCCAAAATACAGAGAAAGTCTTAGGGTAGAGTACAAAATACATTATTTTGCAGATTTTTTTCAGACTCCCTGAATCCATTGTGGCATTTTTACTTATAAAAACAGCCGTGTCTTTGTCCAAAAGGTGTTAAAATCTACTTTTGTCTATCTCTTGCTTTAGACAATTCAATATTATGATGAATCAACATTACTTACAATAGTCAGTCTACCACCACATTATTTCAGTTTTTGTTTGCAGTTTTGTAATGTCCTTTGAAGAACATGAAAATATTTTTCTTTCCTCATCCATTTTGTCTTTTCCCATCTAGAAACTATTGATTCCTCCATCCTTCCTCTAAGTGTGTATTATACGTTACTGACTACTGTGATTGCATTCCTAGTTTTTTGTTTTATCCACATAAAAGATACATTATTAGCTCTCTAGAAGAAGTTTTAGCCATTTCGTGCAACTTTTTGGGCAGAGTTACAAAATCCAATCTTAAAAATCAAAACCAAAACCTCTAATGAGATGGACAAGAGAGGGCAAACTTTTGTTTGCTTTCTTTTTTATTTACCTTATGAGAGAGCAAACAGAGCTTCTTTGAAGAGACCTCACTCTGCATACATCTCTGTTTCCATATGTATTTAATGAGGATATGGATAATTTTAATAATTTATAAAGTGTGATCGTTTGCCTGACAATAAACTGTCATTTACTCATTGTAAATCCAGTAAGTCGATCAAAAGCAAATCACAATTTTGGAGCACTGTTAAACACTTCGCATGTTTTCATAGTAAATTAGCACTTGGTTATTTAACACAGGTGTTTCTGTAATTGTGCTACTTTAGGAAAATTCAGTGCTCAATGGCCCTCAAGCACTTCCACCTGTTGAGTGTATGGCCTATTATTAGTATACCAAATGAAATTATAAAATGTGTAAAATGTTAACTGATTAAAGACTTCATTTTGCTTATTCTGATGCGAGTTTTTTTTTTTTGTCACTTCATGTTAAGCACGATTTTATACCTCATACCCCCACAAAAAGCTCAAGTTGCTAATGGTATACTTAGCAAAAAAATACAGATGTTATTTTTAAATTAAAACCTTGAATTTAAATGACAAATAGTTTTCTACGTCATAAATCTTGTTTTGAAGAGGAATGAAGCAAGATATAAAGCCAGCAGACTATGTAGCAATATTGTTCCATGATACAATGTCCTAAACGATACTGGAATAGTTCATTGCAAGGTAGTAAATAATTTCGCAAATCATTCAAAAGCCTTTTTCGAACACGAATAGTAGGCACAGAGATGGGAATGGGTGATGCTTAACATTGTGCTATGGAAAATGCAAAGTATATAAATAAAATAAAGCAAGATCCCTGTCCCCTCAAAAACCTTACCAACCAGTTTGGGATCCAAAATTAATATGAGAAATAATTAGCAAACAAGTGGATGCTAAGTCTTCACAAACAAAGTGAAACTGCAGGTGAACTTCAGAAAATTTGAACTAAAAAAATAATCTTTTCGGGGGTGGAAGTAATTAGCACTAGCAAAGGTGTGGAGGCAGGAATAAACATGAAGACCTTGAACATTACAGCTTAAGAGACTGGAAAAAGGCATTTTGGCTTCATTCAAAAGTTTTGACTTTATTGTTATTGTTGTTTATGCCTAAGTATTTTAATTTTTTTCTCTTTTTTTGAGGCAGAGTTTTGCTCTTGTCGCCCAGGCTGGAGTGCAGTGGCGTGATCTCGGATCACTGCAACCTCTGCCTCCCAGGTTCAAGTGATTCTCCTGCCTCAGCCTCTCGAGTAGCTAGGATTACAGGCACCTGCCACCACGCTCAGCTAATTTTTGTATTTTTGGTAGAGAAGGGTTTCACCATGTTAGCCAGGCTGGTCTCGAACTCCTCACCTCAGGTGATCCACCCGCTTTGGCTTTTCAAAGTGCTGGGATTACAGGTTTGAGCCACCACGCCTGGCCAGTATTTTAATTTTTTGTTATAATTTCTTATTTGTCCCATGAGTGATTTTGAAGTGCATTTTAATGTCTGAAAATATCAAGGTCCTTTCTTATTCTTTTTCTTATTGATACTCTAAATTACTTGCATTGTCCTTAGAAAATCTGCCTAATATCAATTCTGAATTTTTAAAAATTTTTAAATTTTTAATTTCTGTGAGTACATAGTAGGTATATATGTTTATGGGGCACATGAAATGTTTTGATTCAGGCGTGCAATGTGAAATAATCACATGATGGAAGATGGCATATTGATCCCCTCAAGCATTTATTTTTTGTGTTACAAGCAATCGAATTACACTCTTTTAGTTATTTTAAGTTGTACAATTAAATTATTATTGACTATCAAATAGTATGTCTTATTTATTGTAGTCTTCACTGTTTGGCCTCATTTGTACCCATCCTTCTTAGGAAGGCTTTCCAAATATTCTAAAGGACTTTGGTGTTGTGATCTAAGTTGTGTGTGCTTTAAGAGGCACCCCAAGCCCAGTAATGCTGTAGTTCTTAGAGACTCATAGAGGTACTGCCTTGATTGTCCTGGACAAGTTCCGGGAGAATTCTCTGGATTACTAGGCAGAGATTCTTGTTCTCCTCCCTTACTTTCCCCCCAACAAATAGAGTCTTTCTGTCTGTTTTGAGCCATCTAAAGCTGAGGGTGGAGTGACACAAGCTCACCTGTGGCCATGACCACTATGGCTGCCCTGGGGTCAGACCCAAAGCCATCACAGCACTTGGTCTCACCCAAGGCCTTTTGTAACCACTCCCTGGAAAGTGCCCATGTTTGCTCAGGGCCCTGGGGCTCTACAATCAGCAAGTAGCAAAATCAGCCAAGCCTGTGTCCTTCTCTTCAGGGCAGCGAGTTCCCCCAGGCCCCAGGTGGGTCCAGAGGTGCCATCAGGATTCAGGGACTAGAGTCAAAATCCTTAGAAGTCTACATGGTGTTCTATTGTGCTATGGCTGTGCTGGCACTCAAACCACAAGACAGTTCTTTCCACTCTTCCCTTTCCTTTCTAAAGGCAGTGAAGCCTCACCTTGTAGCCACTGCCACCTCAGGCTGGTACTACCAGTTTACCAGCCAATGTTTCCTGAAGGGCCATAGAGCTCTTAAATCAGCTTGTGGTGAATACTGCCTGGCCTGGTACTCATCCTTCAAGGCCGTGGGCTCCCCTCTGGCCCAGGATATGTCCAGAAATGCTGTCCAAGAGTCAAGTTCTAGAATCGGGGACCCCCAAGATCCCCACATGGTACTCTAGCCCCATGTAGTCATGCTGGTACCTAAGGTAGAAGACAAAGTCCTCTTTACTTTTCTCTCTTCTTTTGTCAAGTAGAAGGCATTTTACCCCATAGCCACCACAGCTGGTAATGTGCTGAGTCTCACCTGAAGCCGACATATATAAGAGGTTCACCCAAGACTTTCAGTGAAGTGTGTGGATATCACTGCTTATTATTCAGGGCCCAAGGGCTCTTCACTTAGCAGGTGATTAATGCTGCCATTACTGGTCCTTTCCTTCAAGGCAGCAGTTTTGTTTTTTGTTTTATTCTGGCCAAAGGTATGTCTACAAATGTCATCTGGAGCTAAGGCCTGGAATGGGGACCTCACAACTCGAACCAATACTTTATCCTGCTTTATCCTTGCAAGATGCAAGACAATGTTCTCCCCACTCTTCCCTCTCCTCTCAAGCAGAAAAAAGGGGTCTCTTGGAGTCATGAGCTTTGCAGCCTGATTTAGGGGAGGGGTAATACCAGTAACCCCAGAGTCGTCCTAGCTTGTGTCTCAGTAGGTCCTGTGCCCCACCACAGTCCACCATCTCTGGGCCTAGTTCAGCACTAGGACTTGCCTAAGAGTTGCAGTCATTGTGGCCAAGCCTGCCTTTCAATTTTACTAAGAGATCCAGAGCACTGTAGCCTGTGGTGATGAGGTTTGCAGGAATTCAAGTTCCGGTTGCTGGGATCAGCAAATCCCCTGTGACTACAGCTGGTTTAAATGGTCACTCCATGGGCAGTCATCAACTGAGTTTGGTCTGGTTTTCCTTTCTGCTCTAACAGAGCAGCTCTAAGTTGAATGCCTCACAATTGCTGTGCTCTCCCTCCCCCAGTGACCAGAGATGCTCTCTGCATCATGCTGCTTCTGCTGGGTGGTGGGGGAGGGATGGTGCCAGCAATTCAGGACTGTTTTTTTGTTTGTTTCTTTTGTTTTGTCTCTTCAGTGCCTCTTTCAGTGATATGAAGTTAAAACCAGGTACTATGAGTGCTCACCTGATTTTTGATTCTTATGAAGGTGATTTTTCTGTGTAGACAGTTGTTAAATGTCTTTGAATGGGTGGATGATCTGTGGAGCCTTTTATTCTCCACATCCCTACACTCTAAAATTTTTGCCAGCTTCTTTATGATTTAATATGTATTCACTTCTTATGATTGTTCCATGTGTTCTTAAAAATAAAAGGTATGCCCTCCAAATGTTAAATGCAAGGGAATATACATATGCACATATATACACATATATATACAAGTATACATATATTCCATTAGATGTTTATGTTCAAATCTTCTATTTTATTTTTTCTTAATGCATTTGTAAGAATTTTTAAATAATTTTTATTTTAAATAATTTTTTCTTTAATAGCCCACATTATATTTAAATGATTTCCTTTTATTAACAGTTTACTTGGGGATTTATTATTAATGACTTCTAAGCATAATCGATTGGTTTCTCATTTTTTTATCTTAAATATACTAGTGTAATTAATGGATTATGTTGATATCTTACCTGATTTTAAAAAGCTTAAAATTCCTGGAATCAACTCTACTTGCCCATAACCAATTATTCTGTTGTTGCTGGTAATTTATTCTAAAGATCTGCCTTTATTTGTAAGTTTATTTATTTATTTGTTTTTCTTTTTATTTTCACTATTTTGCTTTCTTTTTACATTTATTTTAGATTCAGGGGCACATGTGCAGGTTTGTACATAAGTAAATTTCATGTTATGGGGGTTTGGTGAACAGATTATTTTATTGCCCATGTAATAAACATAGTGCCCAATCGGTACTTTTTTGATCCTCCACCCTCAAGGAGCCCCCAGTATCTGTTGTTCCCTTCTGTGTGTCCATGTGTACCTAATGTTTAGCTCCCTTTTACAAGTGAGAACATGTGATACTTGGTTTCTGCTCCTATGTTAGTTTGCTTAGGAGAATGACCTCTAGCTACATCCATGTTGCTGCAATGTACATAATTGTGTTCTTTTGTATGGCTGCATAGTATTCCATGGTGTATATGTACCACATTTCCTTTATCCAGTCCACCACTCACGGGCATCTAGGTTGATTCTACACCTTTGCTATCGTGAATAGTGCTGTGATAAACATACATGTGCATATGTTGTTATGGTAGAATTATTTATATTCCTTTGGGTATGTACCCAATAATGGGATTTAATGGGATTGCTGGGATAAATGGTGGTTCTATTTTAGGTTCCTTGAAAAATCACCAAAATGCTTTCTACAATGGTTAAACTAATTTATATTCCCACCAGTAGTGTATAAGTGATCATTTTTCCACAACCTTGTGAGCATCTATAATTGTTTGACTTTTTAATAATATCCATTCTGACTGGTGTGAGATGGTATCTCATTGTGGCTTTAATTTGCATATCTCTAATGAATAGTGAAGTTGAGCATTTTTTCATATGCTTGTTGGCCACCCATATGTCTTCTTTTGAAAAGTGTTTGTTAATGTCCTCTGTCCACTTTTTTAAAGTTGTTTGCTTTTTGCTTGTCAATTTAAGTTCCTTATAGTTTCGTATATTAGACCTTTGTCAGATGCACAGTTTGCAACTATTTCTCCCATTCTATGGGTTGTCTGTTTACTCTGTTGATAGTTTCTTTAGTTGTGCAGAAAATCTTTAGTTTAGTTAGATCTCATTTGTCAATTTTTGTTTTGGTTGCAGTGGCTTTTGGAGATATCATTATAAAATCTTTGCAAAGGCCTATGTCCAGAATGGTATTTCCCAGATTATCTTCCAGTGTTTTTTTTAGGTTTTATATTTAATTTTTTAATCTAACTTGAGATGATTTTTGTAAATGGTATAAGGAAACAGTCCACTTTCAATCTTTTATATATGGCTAGCTGGTTATCCCAGCACCATTTATTTAATAGGGAGTCCTTTCCCCGTTGCTTGTTTTGGTCGACTTTGTCAAAGATCTGTCAGTTGTAGGTGCATAGCTTTATTTCTGGCTCTCTATTCTGTTCTATTAGTCTATGTGTCTGTTTTTGTACAGTACCGTGCTGTTTTGTTTACTGTAGCCTTGTAGTATTGTTTGAAGATGGGAAATATGATCCTTCCAGCTTTCCCCTACCTATGATTGCTTTGGTTATTTTTGGCTATTTGGGCTCCTTTTTGGTTCCACACGAATTTTAAAATAATTTTTTCTAATTCTGTGAAGAATGCCCTTGGCAGTTTGATAGGAATAGCATTCAATGTGTAAATTGCTTTGAGCAGTATAGCCATTTTTAATGATATTGATTCTTTCAATACATGAGCGTGGAATATTTTTCCATTTGTGTCATCTCTGATTTCTTTCAGCAATGTTTTGTAATTCTCATTGTAGAGATCTTTCAACCCCTGGTTAGCTGTTTTCTGAGGTGTTTTAATCTTCTTGTGGCTATTGTGAGTGTGATTGCATTTTTTATTTGGCTCTCAGCTTGGATGCTGTTTGTGTATAGAAATGCTACTGATTTTTGTACATTGATGTGTATCCCAAAATTTTGCTGAAGTTATCAGAAAGTTTTGGGCAGAGACCATGGGGTTTTCCAGGTGTAGAATTATATTGTCTGCAAACAGAGATAGACTTCTTTTTTCATATCTGGATGCCTTTTATTTCTTTCTCTTTCTTGATTGATCTGGCTAGGACTTCCAGTATTATGTTGAATAGGAGTGGTGAGAATGGGGATTCTTGTCTTCTTCTGGTTCTCAAAGGGAAGGCTTCCAGCTTTTGTTCATCTAATATGATGTTGGCTATGGGTTTGTCATAGATGGCTCTTATTAGCTTGAGGTATATTCTTTCAATGCCTTATTTGTTGAAGGTTTTGTAACATGCTAGTATTTTGTTGAGGATTTTCACATCTATGTTCATCAAAGATATTGGCCTGAAGTTTTCTTTTTTTGTTGTGACTCTGTCATGTTTTGGTATCAGGATAATGCTGGCCTCATAGAATGAGCTGGAGAAGAGTTCTGGAGAAGAACCATAAAAGAACCTCCATAGCCAAAGGAAGACTAAGCAAAGAGAACAAATCTGGAGGCATCAAATTACCTGATTTCAAACTATACTTTAAGGCCATAGTCACCAAAACAGCATGGTACTGATATAAAAATAGGCACACAGACCAATGGAACAGAATAGAGAACCCAGAAATAAACCCAAATACTTACAGCCAACTGATCTTTGACAAAGCAAACAGAAATATAAAGTGGGGAAAGGACACCCTCTTCAACAAATGCTGCTGGTATAATTGGCAAGCCACATGTAAGAGCGTGAAACTGGATCCTCATCTGTCACCTTAAATAAAAATCAACTCAAGGTGGACTAAGGACTTAAATCTAAGACCTGAAACTGCAAAAATTATAGAAGATAACATTGGAAAAACCCTTCTAGACATTGGCTTAGGCAAGGATTTTATTACAAAGATCCCAAAAGCAAATGCAATAAAAACAAAGATAAATTGCTGGGACTTAAGTAAACTAAAGAGCTTTTGCATGGCAATAGAAACAGTCAACAGAGTAAACAGACAACCCAAAGAGTGGGAAAAAAATCTTCACAATCTATACATCTGACAAAGGATTAATATCCAGAATGTACAATGACCTCAAATCAACAAGAAAAAAATAAACAATCCCATCAAAAAATGGGCTGAGGACATGAATAGACAATTCTCAAAGGAAGATATACAAATGGCCAACAAACGTGAAAAAATGCTTAACATCACTAATGATCAGGGAAATGCAAATGAAAACCACAATGCGATACCAGCTTACTCCTGCAAGAGTGGCCATAATCAAAAAATTTAAAAATAGTAGATGTTGGCATGGCTTCGGTGAACAGGGAACACTTCTGCGCTGCTGGTAGGAATGTAAACTAGTACAACCTCTATGGAAAACAGTGTGAAGATTCCTTAAAGAACTAAAACTAGAACTACCATTTGATCCAGCAATCCCACTACTGGGTATTTACCTAGAGGAAAAGAAGTCATTACATGAAAAAGATACTTGCACACACATTTACAGCAGCACAATTTGCAATTGCGAAGACATGAAACCAACCCAAATGCCCATCAATCAATGAGTGTACAAAGAAACTGTGATGTGTATATAGGTATATATGACGGAATACTACTCAGTCATAAAAAAGAATGAATTGATGGCATTTGTAGTGACCTGGATGAGATTGGAGACTATTATTCTAAGTGAAGTAACTCAGGAATGGAAAATCAAACATCGTATGTTCTCACTCATAAGTGGGAGCTAAGCTATGAGGATGAAAAGGCATAAGAATGACACAATGGACTTTGGGGACTCGGGGAAAGGGTAAGAAGGGGGTGAGGGATAGAAGACTACAAATAGTGTGCAGTATATACTGCTCGGGTGATGAGTGCACCAAAATCTCACAAATCACCACTAAAGAACTTATGTAACCAAACACCACGTGTTCCCCAATAACCTATGGAAATAAATAATAATAATAATAATAATTACTTTATGTGTAAATGGCTTAAAATTCTCAATCCAAAGATCTAGAATGATTGAAAAGATTAACAAATAAAATCTAACTGTATGCTGTCTACACGAAACTCACTTCAGATTTAAGGACACACAAGTTGAAAGTGAAGAGATAGTGAAAGATATTTTATGTAAAGATCAACCAAAAGAGAGCAGGAATGGCTATCAGAAAAAATAGACATTAAGTCAAAACTGTCACAAGAGATGAAGATGGGCATTATATAATAAAAAGGGGTCAATTCACCAGCAAGACATAACAATATAAATTGATATACATCCAACATCAGGTCACCTAAATATATTAAGAAAACATTGACAGAACTGAGGAGAGAAATGGATAGCAATACCATAATATTACAGTAGTAGGGGACTTCAATATCCTACTTTCAGTAATGGATAGGGATTAGGGTTAGGGTTAGACAAGAAATCAACAAAGAAACAGCAGATTTGAACAAAACTGTAGACCAAATGGGCTTGATAGACACATATAGGACATTTCACCCAACACCAGCAGAAGATATATATCATTGCCCAGAGGATCAGATATTCTCCAGAATAGATCACATGTTAAGTCACAAAATACGTCTTAACAAATTTAAGAAAATTAAAGTCATACCAAGAATCTGTATTGACCACAATGAAATCAATATCAGAAGAAAAACTGAAGAATTTACAAATATGTGAAAGTTAAACAATACACATTTGAACAATCAATGGGTCAATGAAGAAATCAAAAGAAACATTAGGAAATACTTTGAGACAAACGAAAATGAAAATACAACATACCAAAACTTTTGGGTACAACAAAGTCATTACTAACCAGGAAGTTGTCTTAGTCCATTCAGGCTGCTGTAACAAAAATAGCAAAAAACTGTGTTGCTTATAAACAAAAATTTCTCACAGTTCTAAAGGCTGGAAATTCCAGCATCCAGGCACTGGCATATTCAGTGTCTGGCAAGGGCCACTTCCTACATGGCTGTCTTTTTGCTGCAGACTCCCATGTTGGGTGGGAAGGGGATGAGCACTCCAGGTTATGTTTCATATGGACACTAATTCCATTAATAAAGGTACCACCCTCATTACCTAATTACCTCTCCAATTTCCTATGTCCTAATACCATCACTTTGGGGCTTAGGATTTCAGCATATAAATTTTGGAGGGACCCAAACATTCAGACCATAGCAGAACTTTATAGCAAAAAAAATCTATGTTGAAAAAGAAGAAATATATTAAACAGTCTAATCTTATACCTGAAGGAACTACAAAAAGGAAAAAAGTTAAGCCCAAAGTTATCGGAAGGAAGGAAATAAAGATAACAGCAGAGATAAATGAAATAGAAAATATAAAACAATAGAAAATAATCAACAAATTTAAGAGTTATTTTTGAAAAGTTCAGAAAAAATGCTAAACCTTTAGCTAAACTAAGAGAAAAAGGAGAAGACTCAAATGAATTAAATCATAAGTGAAAATGTCAGATCACAACTGATGTCAGAAAAATAAAAATCATAGGAGATGACTATGAATAATTATATGAACATCTATGAGATACAAGGATGGTTCAATATGTGAAAATCAATTAATCTGATACATTGCATTGACAGAACAAAGTATAAAATCAAATGATCATGTGAATAAATGCAGAAAAAGCATTTGACAGAATTCAACACCCTTTCATTATAAAAACTCTCAACAAACTAGGAATAGAAAGATATTACCTCAACGTAATAAAGGCCATATTTGAAAATTCCACAGCTAATTTCATACTCAATGGTGAAAAACTAAAAGCTTTTCCTTTAAGATCAAGAAGGCAAGGATGTCCACTCTCACCACTTCAATTCAACATAGTACTGGAAGTCCTAGCCAGAGCAATTAGGCAAGAAAAAGAAATGAGAGGCATATAAACCAAAAAGGAAGAAGTAAAATTGTCCCTGTTTACAGATGACACAATCTCATATGTAGAATATCCTAAATAGTTCACAAATAAACTTTTAATAAACAAATTCGGTAACATTACAGCATACAAAATCAGCATGCAAAAATTGGTTGTTTCAAGACACTAACAATAAAGTATCTGAAAAGGAAATTAAGAGAGATATCCACTTAACAATAGCACCAAAAATAACAAAATAGCTCAGGTATGAACTTAACTAAGAACGTGAAAGACTTGTAGACTCATAACTAGAAAACACTGATGAAAGTAATTAAAGTAGACACAGACATATAGAAAGACATTCTGTGTTCATGTATTGGAAGAGTTAATATTGTTAAAATGTCCATGCTACCCAAAGTGACATAAAATCAATGAAATCTCTATCAAAATTTCAATGGCATTTTTTATATAAATAGAAAACATAATACTAAAATTTATATGGAACCACAAAACATCTTAAATAACCAAGACAATCTTGAGAAAGTAGAGCAAACCTGGAGGCATCACACTTCCTGGTTTTAAAATATGTTACAAAGGTGCAGTAGTTAAAACATTAGGGAACTGAACATAAACACAGACATATAAACCAATGAAACAAAATAAAGTCCAGAAATCAATTCACAAATATAAGATTCAACTGATCCTTAACAGGATACCAACAATACATAAGGGGGAAAAATAGTCTCTTCAACAAATAGTGTTGGGAAAACTAGATATCTATAGTGAAAAGGATGAAATTACATCCTCATCTTATGCCATACAAAAAATCAACTGAAAATGGATTAAATACTTAAATATAAGACCTGAAACTCTAAAAAGAAAACATAGGGATAAAGCTTCATGAGACTGATCTTAGTAAAGATTTTTTTGGATATGACTCTAAAAGAACAGGTAATGAAAACAAAAATAAACAAGTGGCACTTCATGAAACGAAAAAGTTTCTGTAGAGCAGAGGAAACAAGAGTGAAAAGGCAACCTACAGAAGGGGAGAAGATATTTGCAAAGCATATATCAAATAAGGGTTTAATTTCCAAACTATGTAAGGAGCTCATAAAACTCAAATAGCAAAACAATAAATACCCCAGTTATAAAAGTGAGCTAAAGATTTGAGTAGAAATTTCTCCAAAGAAGACCTAGAAATGTCCAACATGTATATGAAAAGATGGTCAATGTCACTATTCATCAAAAAAACACAAATAGAAACCACAATGGGTTAAGACACCACCTCATATCTGTTAGGACATAAGGTGTTATTTTTAAAAAGACAACAAGTGTTACCAAAAATGTGTTACCAAGAATGTGAAGAAATTGGAACCCTTGTAGACTGTTGGTGAGAATGCAGAATGGCATAGCCACTATGGAAAACATATAGCAATTCCACAAAAATTAAAAATAGAACAACTATATGATCCACAAATTCTACTTCTGGGTATTTATCCAAAAGAATGGAAATCAGGATCTCAAAGAGATAGTAGCACTCCAATGTTCATTGCAGCATTATTCACAATAACAAAGATATTGAAACAACCTAAATGTCCATCAATGAATAAATGAATAAAGAAAATGTGGTTATGCATACAATGGAATATTATTAAGCCTTAAAAAACAAGGAAATCCTGAAATATGCAACAACATGGATGAATCTTGAGGATACTATGCTAAGTGAAATAAGCCAGTCACAGAAGTACATATACGCATGATTTCACTTATATGTGGTACCTAAAATATTCAAACTCATGGAATCAGAGAGTAGAATGGTGGCTTCCAGGAACCTGGGGAAGGGGGAAATGTGGAGTTGCTAATAAATGTGCATAAAGTCTCAATTACACAAGATGAATAAATTCCAGAGATCTGCTATACAACTTTGACCCCATAGTCAACAATACTCTATTGTACACTTAAAAATTTGTTGAGGGTAGATCTCATGTTAAGTGTTCTTAACATGGTAAAATAAAGTTTTTTAAAATTATAAATTTAAAATAAAGCAAAATAAGCAGATAACATTGTGAAAGACTTTATTTTACGAAAATAAAAATTTACAAAATATACAAAATATGTCATATCAATAAATATGAATTGAGTAAACTTACCAATTAAAAAAGAAATGATTTTTGATTATACCTGAAAAATAAATCCAACTCAATTTTTATACAAGAAACACACATCAAACACAGTAATTAAGGCAGATTGAAAATAAACTCCTTGTTTAGCTTTGGGAGGATGTATGTGTCCAAGAATTTATCCATTTATTCTAGATTTTCTACTTTATTTGCATAGAGGTGTTTATAGTATTCTCTGATGATTATTTGTATTTCTGTGGGGTCAGTGTCTGTTCATGTCTTTTGCCCACTTTTGAATGGAGTTGTTTGTTTTCTTCTTGTAAATGTGTTTACGTTCCTTGTAGATTCTGAATATTAGACCTTCTTCAGATGGATACATTGCAAACATTTTCTCCCATTCTGTAGGTTGTCTGTTCACTCCGATGATAATTTCTTTTGCTGTGCAGCTCTTTAGTTTAATTAGCTCCCATTTGTCAATTTTTGCTTTGGTTGCAATTGCTTTTGGTGTTTCTGTTATGAAATCTTTGCCTGTGCCTATGTCCTGAATGTTATTGCCTAGATTTCCTTTTGTTTGTTTGTTTGTTTTTTGAGATGGAGTTTTGCTCTTGTTACCCTGGAGTGCAATGGCATGATCTCAGCTCACTGCAACCTCCACCTCCTGAGTTCAAGTAATTATCCTGCCTCAGCCTCTCCAGTAGGTGGGATTACAGGTCCCCATCACCACACCCAGATAATTTTTTTTTTTTTTTTTTTTTAAGTAGAGACAGGGTTTCACCATGTTGGCCAGGCTGATCTTGAACTCCTCACCTCAGGTGATCCACCTGCCTCAGCCTCCCAAAGTGCTGGGATTACAGGCATGAGCCACCATACCTGACCTATTGCTTAGATTTTCTTCTAGAGTTTTTATATTTTAGGGTCTTACATTTAAGCCTTTAATCTATCTTGAGTTAATTTTTTATAAGGTAAAAGGAAGAGGTCCAGTTTTAATTTTCTGCACATGGCTAGCCAGTTTTCCCAGCACCATTTATTTAATAGGGAATCCTTTCTCCATTGCCTGTTTTTGTCAGGTTTGTTGAAGACAGATCATTGTAGATGTGCAGTCTTATTTCTGAGATATCTGTTCTGCTCCATTGGTCTATATGTCTGTTTTTGTACCAGTACCATGCTATTTTGGTTATTGTAGCCTTGTGTAGTTTGAAGTAAGTTAGCATGATGCCTCCAGCTTTGTTCTTTTTGCTAAGACTTGTCTTAGCTATATGAGCTCTTTTTTTGGTTTTAGATGAATTTTAAAGTTTTTTTTTCAAATTCTGTGAAGAAGAATGTCAATGGTTGTTAAATGGGAATAGCACTGAATCCATAAATTACTTCGGCAGTATGGCAAGGTAATTTTTTTTTATGATATTTTTCTTCCTATCCATGAGCATGGAAAGTTTTTCCATTTGTTTGTGTCCTCTCTTATTTCCTTGAGCAGTGGTTTGTAGCTCTTCAGGAAGAGGTCCTTCACTTCCCTTGTTAGCTGTATTCCTAGGTATTTTAATCTCTTTGTGACAATTGTGAATGGGAGTTCATTCATGATTTGGCTGTCTACTTGTCTGTTTTTGGTGTATAGGAATGCTTATGATTTCTGCACATTGATTTTTTATCCTGAGACTTTGCTGAAGTTGCTTTTCAGCTTAAGGAGCTTTTCGGCTGAGAGATGGGGTTTTCTAAATACAGGATCATGTTATATGTAAACAGAAACAGTTTAACTTCCTCTCTTCCTATTTGAATATCCTCTATTTCTTTCTCTTGCCTAATTGCCTTGGCCAGAAGTTCCAATACCATGTTGACTGGAAGTGGTGAGTGAGGGCATCCTTGTGTTGTGCCAGTTTTCAAGGGGAATGCTTCCAGCTTTTGTCCATTCAGTATGATGTTGGTTGTGGGTTTGTCATAAATGGCTCTTATTATTTTGACATATATTCCATCAATACCTAGTTTATTGAAAGTTTGTAACATGAAGAGATGTTCAATTTTATCGAAGGCCTTTTCTGTGTCTTTTGAGATAATCACGTGGTTTTTGTCTGTAGTTCTGTTTATGTTGTGATGAATTACGTTTGTTGATTTACATATGTTGAACCAGCCTTGCATCCCAGGGATGAAGTCGACTTGATCGTGGTAGATAAGCTTTTTGATGTGCAGCTGGATTCAGTTTGCCAGTATTTTATTGAGGATTTTTGCATCAATGTTTCTAGGGATATAGGCCTGAAGTTTTGCTTTTTTGTTGTATCTCTGCTGGGTTTTGGTATCAGGATGATGCTGGCCTCATAAAATGAGTTAGGGAGAAGTCCCTCTCATTCAATTGTTTGAGATAGTTTCAGAAGAAATGGTACCAGCTCCTCTTTGTACATCTGGTAGAATTCAGCTGTAAATCTATCTGGTTCCGGGCTTTTTTGTTGTTGTTGTTGTTGTTGTTGGTAGGCTACTTATTACTGCCTCAATTTCAGGACTGTTATTGATCTATTCAGGGTTTCAACTTCTTCCATGTTTAGTCTTGGGAGGGTGTATGTGTCAAGGAATTTATCCATTTCTTCTAGTATATATATAGATTTTCTAGTTTATTTGCATAGAGGTGTTTATAGTATTCGCTGATGATTATTTGTATTTCTGTGGGGTCAGTGGTAATATCTGCTTTATCATTCTTTTTTGTGTCAATTTGATTCTTCTCTCTTTTCTTCTTTATTAGTATAGCCAATGATCTGTCTATTTTATTAAGTTTTTCAAAAAAACAGCTCTTGGATTCATTGATTTTTTGAAGGGTTTTTCATGTCTCTGTCTCCTTCAATTCCACTCTGATCTTGGTGGTTTCTTGTCTTCTGGTAGCTTTTGGGTTTGTTTGCTCTTGGTTCTCTAAGCTCACTGTCACTGATAATTCAAGAAATGCAAATCAAAACCACAATGAGATACCATCTCATGCAAGTCAGAATGGTGATTATTAAAAAGTCAAGAAACAACAGATGCTGGAGAGGCTGTGGAAAAATAGGAATGCTTTTTTTTTTTTGAGACAGAGTTTTGCTCTTTTTGGCCAGGCTGGAGTGCAATGGTGCAATAATAGGAAAGATTTTACACTGTTGGTGGGAGTGTAAATTAGTTAAACCATTGCAGAAGACAGTGTGGTGATTCCTCAAAGACCTAGGACCAGAAATACCATTTGACCCAGCAATCCCATTACTAGGTATATACCCAGAGGAATATAGATCATTCTATCATAAAGATACATGCATGAGTATGTTCATTGCAACACTATTCACAATAGCAAAGACATGGAATCAACCCAAATGCTCATCAATGATAGACTGGATAAGAAAAATGTGTTACATATACACCATGGAATACTATACAGCCATAAATAGGAATGAGATCATGTCCTTTGTAGGGACATGGATGGACCTGGAAGCCATTATCCTCAGCAAACTAACACAGGAACAGAAAACCAAACACCGCATGTTCTCACTTATAAGTGGGAGCTGAACAATGAGAACACATGGACACAGGGAGAGGAGCAACAAACACTGGGGCCTGTCATGGGGCATAGGGGGAGGGAGAACATCAGGATAAATAGCTAACACATACGGGGCTTAATACCAAGGCGATGGGTTGATAGGTACAGCAAACCACCATGGCACATGTTTACCTGTGTAACAAATCTGCACATCCTGCACATGTATCCCAGAACTTAAAATAATAAAATTAAAGAAAAAAAAAATAATGGATAAACTTATTTGGGGAAGAAAAAGAAAAAGAAAACATAGATTATGATCTTATTAAAATTAGACAAGATGGCATTCAGTTTTAGTTAAAATGTAAGCAAGAAATCAATATTGTAGAAAGATTACAAGGAAATTACTTGATAGATAAGTAGCAAAGATTATAAATATAAGCATATATTTGAGATGTTTAGGCAAAAAGAGAATTTTGATACTATATAGAAAATATAGTTATGCCAAGTAGAGAGTAGCTCTAACAAGTAGAGGAACCTTACTAAGTTATCTTCCCTCCTTCTCTTTTCCCTCCCTTCCTCCTTCCCTCTTTTCTTACTTCCTTCATTTTCCAAGTACGTATCAAATCCAACTTTGTGTCAGGTACTGGTTTAGCCACTTGGCAATCAGCGGTGAATAAAACTGATTGAAATCATGGCTATCACTAGTGTGCATTCTAGTGGGGACATACTTCCATAAAAGATGTAAACAGAATATATTCTAAGAATAGATATAAAATGCCAAGGAGGAAAATATAGCAGTCAATTGGAACCAAAGAATGGAGAGAACATTGCAATTTTAGAAAGGGTGGCCAGGGAAGGCGTCATCAAGAAAGAAACATTGGAGCAAAGACCCAAAGGAGGAATAAAACATAAAGTCAGCCACACAAATGTCTGAAGGAAGAGTGTTGACAGACAGAGGGAACAGTAGATTCAAGGTCTCTGATACGAGAGTATGTTTGGCAATTATGAAGAGCTGTGAGAAGGGTACTATAGCTGATGTTGAAGGAATGAGTGCAGATATGGAAAAAGATGAGGTCAGAGAAATAATGAGGAGGGGAAAGTGGGCCGCAGATCCTGCATGGACTTGTAGGCCATTATGAGGAGAGTAGCTTTTACTTTGAGTGAGATAGGCAACCATTAAAGGACTTTAATGGGAAAATTAACATAATCTCCTGTTTAGAGGTAGATAGAAGAGGGAAGGAAAAAGAATGAAATTGGTAAAGAAAAAGGGCATAATTCAGTTCTTATATTATGATACATTTAAAGTTGAAGTTTCACCTCATTATGCTATTGTAATGTCCTTATAATACATATACAATACAACATTTGTAAAAAGTTCATTCCATGATGAGTTAAGTTTACAACTGCTGAAAATTAAACATAACATTCTATAATGATTATCAAACTTTCGTGTGCATCAGAATCACCTGAAGGGTTTGTTAAAACAGATTTCTGGACTACTCCTGACAGTAAAGACATCAAATCAAACTAGGTGCCTATCAACAGTGGATTGGATAAAGAAAATGTGGTACATATACACCATGGAATACTATGCAGCCATAATAAAGAACAAAAGCATGCCCTTTGCAGCAACACTGTTTCAACTGGAGGCCATTATGCTAAGCAAATTAATGTAGAAACAGAAAACCAAATATCACATGTTCTCACTTACAAGTAGGAGCTAAACATTGGGTACACATGGACATAAAGATAGGAATAATTGACAATGAGGACTCCCAGAAGAGGGAGGGAGAGGGGCAAGAGCTGAAAAACTACCTACTGGGTACTATGCTTGCTACTCAGATGATGGAATCATTCATACCCCAAACCTCAATGTCACACAATATTTGCATGGAACAAACTTGCACTTGTATCCCTGAATCTGAAATAAAAGTTGGAATTATTAAAAGAGAGAAAGAGAGAGATGGCTGAGTGCCACTCACAGAGTTTCCAACTCAGCCCATCTGATGAGACACTTGATAATTTGCATTTCTAGCAATTTCCCAAGTGATGTGGATGCTGCTGGTCGAGGCCTGAATATTGAGATCCACTGGTCTAGAACACATAATGCATATAAGTATTGCAGAGATAGTCTGAGAATTATTGACATTTTTAGAAAATCTGCTCAATGACCTTGTGTTTTGGCCTCCAGTATTCGGAACCGTCAAACTCTTACTCCCTCATGATTGACATTGGACTCTTGCTGTGTTTATTCACTTTCCACAGATTAATTTAAAAATAGATAATAGAAGTGTATTGTGAATTCCTACTTAATTTTTTAAAAATATCTGAGAGTAATAATACTGAATTTTTGAAGAGGCCAAAAAATGTTGCTGCTAAGACAAATCCATTCATACTAAAAAATTTCTAAACCAGCTAATTCCTCTTATTGTAAACCTTTGTTTTTCATTGTTACTCTGACTCTTTAGAAATTATTTACAGAATTCCATTTTTATTGTTATTACACTATTTCTAGTCTGAAGAGGAGACATACAATAAGTGCTTATATGAAACACCATCTTGGACAGCGATTTTGTTTGTTTTTGCTAGTTATCATATTTTTAAAATAAAAAGTATAAGAAACCAAATACTTTTCCAAGGGCCTTTTGCTGTGATTTTAGAAACTGTGTCTGGAAATAGTTGACTATTATGGAATGCTAACTATATTGAATGGAACTGACGTGCTAAACGTCTCACAGTCTAAGAAATCATTCATAAATATTCTTTGCTATCAGCAAGGTGAATGGAAAAAGCAATTGGTATTGCTGAATTTTTGAGGATTTATTATTGTCAAGGGACATTTTTTCAGTTTTGTGGCTTTACAGATTTTACAGTCGACCAGTGAGGTCTCACATGGCAATTTGGTATTTAGAAAATCTACTAGCAAGTGAGAAGTAAGAATAAAATTAACAAAATAAATGTGAAAAAGATGGGGTGAATTTTATTTTAAAGATAGTCTTACAAAGTTTGTGAGTTTATCCATTTCTTCCTGTAAGAAATGTTGGCAATTGACCTGTT
The DNA here is from genome assembly GCF_009828535.3 of Hylobates moloch. Lineage (NCBI taxonomy): Eukaryota > Metazoa > Chordata > Mammalia > Primates > Hylobatidae > Hylobates > Hylobates moloch. The sequence continues at coordinate 81,079,321 of NW_026652282.1, read as the reverse complement.
GTGTCCTGAAACTGAAAGGTAAGTATATATAGTTACATTACATTTGTTTTCTAAATCCCAAAGAAAACATAAGACAAAATAGGTCACTTAAACTCAGAATATGTGATCCATTAAATCCGTCAGTTTGGTGAAAGATGATTTCAGGATGTAGGCGTCTTGTGACTGTGTTTGATGTGAAAGAGGGGACAGATCAATTGGGCTAAGATTATTCTAAACTGCTTTATTTTAAAATTGTGCTTTGGGGAAGTTTTTGTCTTTTATATTTTAAGTCTGTGGAGCATTCACAAAGAAGTCGTACCGTTGATGACATGCTTGTATTTTTATTCTTGGTCTCTCTATGTATAATTTTACCTTTGTACTTCTGAAAGTATATTGATTGTTAAATATGTAATTTTCTCAACATAGAGATCATTTTAAACATAGGAGGAGATTATTTTTAATTGTCTATATTTGCTTTATTCTACAGCTAAAGTAATTATAGTGTATAGACATTTTAGGTGTTACTCATTGCCGATGAGAAATTTTTTTGTTTTATACATTAAGATAATTTTATTAATTACTAATAAAGCAAGCTATATATGTTTATTGAGAAAATTTGTGATCTTCATGAATACAAGCCTTATTACTAAAGTGTGACATTTTTCCAAATATCTGGGAAGAAGCTATTATAGCTAAATATTGTCTATCTTTGTTATTTGTGTTTTCCCTATGCCTTACATATTACAAGAACCAATAAAGGTTTTTTGAATGAATGAATATGAGACATTTCAAGTAGTTAATGGATAAAAACCAGATCTTATTAACTAGAAATCTGAATATCTTAAAGTGAATGACATTACGTTCATCCGGTTTTTTTCTTCAGATAAAATTTTGTTAAAATGGGAAAAGTTATCACTTCTAAATGAAGGAATGTTGGTTAACAGGTAATTTTGCCCTTGTGCCACCTTTGAAGATTCACATATAAGAAATATTATTTGTAGTGACTCTTTATGAATAGATCAACCACAAAAACAATGATTCTTGTAGCTGGCATATATGTGAACTTATCATCTGGATCAGAGAAAATATTTTAAGAACAACAAGATTCATTTAATTAAATACATATTTTCTTAAAACAAAAATTTATCAAGTCATAAGGAATTTCACCGTTTCTGTAATAACTTATGATGGAAAATTCTGTGTCATGCAAATGTTAAGAATGGTCTTGCCAAGTTCTCCCCTCTCTATCTGTTTGATTCTATTTTTATTGTTGTTTCTCTTGAATGACACAATTGATCCAATAAGCAGTGCTACCGTTATATTATCCATTTGACGGCCCTAAGGACTTTATTAATAATTTTCAATCTGGCCTTTTTTAAAAAGTAGGCACAGTCACAGACAGTAAAATTAAAATATCAACTATTTCAGGAATGGTAAGGAAGTATTTACAAAGTGCCTTTTGTAAATATGAAATGTCTGAGATCCACTGCATTATATGTGGAATAAGGGTAGATAAAATTTACATTTAGAAAAAATGTACCCCTGTCTTCATTTAACCACTCACAAACGTGGGCTACTGATCAAAAGAAGAGGAGAATTTCTGCTGGTTGAGCTGAAGGAACCCATTTCTAAGCATGGGGTGGGGGGACTGCATGTCTGCTAACAGTGGATCAGTAAAGATTAGCAGTCTTGAATGAGATAGAGAAATTGTGAGAATGTTTTGTGTTCTTTGTTTTGTTTTGTTTTGTTTTGTTTTACATAACAAGAACACCAGAATAGAAAATCTTCAAGTCTGAAAGCCATGGGAGCAGTAATTAACACAGTGGTGCTGCTGGTTTTCTTTTCTTCTTTTTATTCTTTTTAATTTGAGGATGGTAGATCAGACAGAAAGAGATGGAGGATTTTGTAAACATTTATGCAGCACTTAATACATGTGCTTTCTAATTATTAACTTGCTTAGTCCTCATAACAATCCTGTGAAGTGACTACAATTATTTTCCCCATTTTATAGATAAGGAAACTGAGAAACAGGGAGATTAAGAAAATTATTGATGACAAAGCCAGGATAAAAATCAACTGGACTCCAGAGAACACGTTGTTAATTACTAAGCTGTACTTATTCTTTTCACATTCTGACCCTTCTTTCCTCTATTATGCAGGCCAGAGTCAGGACAATAAGAATGCAAAGAGGTGGGGCATAGTTGATCCTTGTGGTGGATAGCAGGAAAGTAAGATGTAGGTAGTAAAATAATTGACTTTGTAACTAAAGGTAAGGTCAGGGACTTTTAGGCTAGGTGGCCTAAAACTTTTATTTAGGCAGAGAAGATAGCTGAGAGAATTCATACAGAGGACAGCATAGTAAGGAGAGTGTTTTCAACACAGTAAAAGTAGCAGAGGAAGGCCCTTCATCCTTCCATTATTATTATCATTGTTCGATTTGGAAAAGAAGGTATGCCAGAAGAACTCTGAGCCTCTTAAAAATCTTTCACAAAAGTCTCACCCAGCAACTTCTGCTTCTATTTCACTGTTCTAAATAGTATGTCAAATGACCACTTCTAGATCAAAGGAGACTAGAAATGAAATAAAGAAAATCTAGATGGAGTTTAGCTCAATCAACACACTACAAAAAAAAAAGTAATTCACAATGAAAACAGAAATTTATCTGCAGACATTCCATTGCAGGAATTTTTAAAATACAAAAATCTGGAAAATCCAAAATATCCAATGATAATAAAACAATTAAATGAATTATGGCATATACATACAAAGGAAAACAAGCAACCTCTACAATTATATTTATGAAGCAAAATGCTGTAGAAAAATCTTATGACATAATGTTAAGTGAAATAAAGCAGTACACATTGTAATACAAAATGTTAGATCTCCCTAGATAGTGGAAATATGGGTGATTTCCAATATTTTAGCTATACAAATCTATATTTTCCAATATTTTTACAATGAATGTTTTGCAAACTTTTTCAAAAATAAATTTTGAAAGCATTAAAAAATAACTGACTAGATTAAATCATAAAAATTTATGGGATGGATATAGTGTCCGTCACTACAGCAAAGGACGATTAGAGAAATCAGGCCTCACAAAGAAAAAGAACCAGAGCAATTTTAAATATCGTAGTTAGTTATTCCAGCACCATCTCTACAGGGTGCTTCCATTTGATCTCATAGGTCTCATCACCTTTGTTTCTATGTATAACCACTCAACAGTAAAATTAGCAGGAAAAAACATCGGATAAGCCTAGCTTAGGTCACATACCCACCCTATGGTCTTGTATGGAGCAGAGTCTTGTAAGTAACAGCCCTATCAGAATTATGCGCAGTAAGAAATGGGCTGTTTACCAAAGGAAAGTATTCTGATCAAAGCAACATATATAATACCTGCAGAAAAATAATATTTCTTTTTAAAAATCACAGTGAAGCCCCAGGTTGTGAAAACACAGAAAAAAATTGACCACATTTGGGGAATTGTAGGGATGGCTACTGACAAGGGGGAAAAGACCAGGATTTGAGTAACTATCTTTTATAGAGGGTGGATTATAGATTTAAGATCATGATGTTCAAAGAATAGTGTTAAATTAAAACTTTAAGTGGATTGAAATTAGTATCCAAGGAGGTTTAGTCTGTTGGAAGGGTCCAGTAGTGTGAGTTTTTTTTAGCAGTGCAAAATTTAGAGTCAAAATGGTAGCTATATTATAGATTTAAATGGCACATGAAAGATTCATTCCCACACACACTGGGCTAAGAACTTCACATATATGATCGCATGTTCTCCTTACAACTCTGTAAAGTAAGTCCTATCCATATTTTAGAGTTGGAAAACCAGTAAGTACAGAGAAATTAAATCACTTATTTAAATCATACACCAATTAGTGATAGAGCTGGGATTCAAACTCTAATTTAGAGTGTTGGGACCCAGCTAAACAAGTTGGGTTCAAGCCAGAGTTATAGCTCTATTCCAGTCCAAGAACTATCATCCATGTAAACATGACAAGAGTTAGGGAGAGGAGGCTGAAGGTTTCATCCATGCCATAAAAGGCACCAAAATAGAATAGTTAGAGCCTACTCACTGGTAAAAGAAAACAGTCTATTCTACCTGCCTGTCTTGGTCTAGACTGACTCAGTTTGGAAGGAGCGGAAATTATTGGTGCCAGGACTTGGTGACTACAGATGAGCAGAAATCAACTGAAATCCAAGATAATAAGAATCTCAAATAACTGAATGGGACAGTCTATTGACTGGAATCTTAGGAGAATAGGGGAACTCTTAAGAATAGATAGAAACTAAGTGAAAACTGAACAAAGGCTATAGATCAAAATCTTGTACTCTACAGCTTCATAACAAATTACATCAAAATTTTACACCAAACATACATCAAAACTTAACAGTTTAAGACAATTAAATGTACACAATTTCTGTGGGTCAAGAATCTGGGAATGCCTTAACTGGGTCATTTTAGCTCAGTTTCTCATGATGTTGTAGTCAAGAATGTCACTGGGTCTGCAGGCACCTAAAGGTTTGACTGGGCCTGGAGAACTCATTTCCAAGGCAGTTCATTCACATGACTGACAAGTTCTGATTCTTATCAGGAGACCTCAGTTTCTTACCACCTCTCCATAGAGCTGCTTTGGTGTCTTCATGACATGACAGCTGGTTTCTCCATGGTGAGTGATTCAAGAGAAAGTACATAATAGAAATAACAATCTCTTTTTTTTTCAATAGTTTGGGGGTACAAGTGGTTTCTGGTTAGATAAGTTCCTTAGTGGTCATTTCTGGGATTTTGGTGTACCCATCACCTGAGCAGTATATACTGTACCCAATATGTAGTCTTCTATCCCTCACTCCACTCCTACTCTTCCCCCCGAGTCCTCAAGGTTCATGCTATCATTCTTATGCCTTTGCATCCTCATAGCTTAGCTCTCGCTTATAAGTGAAAACATACGATATTTAGTTTTCCATTCCTGAGTCATTTCACATAGAATAATGCCTCCAGCTCCACCAAGTTGCTGCAGAGGCCATTATTTCATTCAATTTTATGGTTAAGTAGTATTCCATGGTGTATATATACCACATTTCCTTTATTCACTGGTTGTGTGATGGGCATTTATGTTGGTCCCATATTTTTGCAATTGCGAATTGTACTGCTATAAACATATGTATGCTGTGTCTTTTTCATATAATGACCTCTTTTCCTTTGAGTAGATACCCAGTAGTGGGACTGCTGGATTGAATGGTCGTTCTACTTTTAGTCCTTTAAAGAATCTCCGTACTGTTTTCCATAGTGGTTGAACTAGATTACAGTTCCACCAGCAATTTAAAAGTGTTGTCTTTTCACCACATCTATGCCAACATCTATTCTTTTTTGATTTTTTAAATTATAGTCATACTTGCAGGAGTAAGGTGATATCTCATTGTGGTTTTAATTTATATTTCCCTGATAATTAGTGATATTGAACATTTTTTCATGTTTGTTGGTTGGTTGTATATCTTCTTTGAGAATTGTCTATTCATGTCCTTTGCCCATTTTTTGATGGGATTTTTTTTATAATCTTGCTGATTTGTTTAATTCCTTGTAGATTCTGGGTATTAGTCTTTGCAGATGCATAGTTTGTGAATATTTTCTCCCACTATATGAGTTGTCTGTTTAATCTGCTGATTATTTCTTTGGCTGTGCAGAAGCTTTTTAGTTTAATTAAGTCCCATCTATTTATCTTTGTTTTTGTTGCATTTGCTTTTGGGGTTTTGGTCATGAAATTTGTGTCTAAGTCATTGTCTAGAAGAATTTTTCTGATGTTGTCTTCTAGAATTTTTATGGTTTTAGGTCTTAGGTGTAACTCTTTGATCTATCTCTAGTTGATTTTTGTATAAAGTAAGATGAGGATCCAGTTTCATTATTCTACATGTAGCTTGCTGATTATCTCAGCACCATTTGTTGAATAGAGTGTCCTTTCCCTACTTCTTGTTTTTGTATGCTTTGTCAAAGATCAGTTGTCTGTAAGTATTTGGCTTTATTTCTGGGTTCTCTCTTCTGTTCCATTGGTCTACATGCCTATTTTTATACCAGTACCATGCTTTTTGTTAACTATAGCCTTGTAGTATAATTTGAATTTAGATAAAGTGATGCCTCCTGATTTCTTCTTTTTGCTTAGTCTTGCTTTGGCTATGCAGGTTCTTTTTTATTCCATATGAATTTTAGGATTGTTTTTTCTAGTTCTGTGAAGAATGATGTTGGTATTTTGATGGAAATTGCATTGAATATGCAGATTGCTTTGGGCAGTATGGTCATTTTCACAATATTTATTTTACTCATTCATGAACATGGGATGTATTTCCATTTGTTTGTGTTGTCTGTGGTTTCTTTCAGCAGTGTTTTGTAGTTTTCCTTGTAGAGATCATTTACCTCCTTGGTTAAGTATATTTCTAACTCCTTTTTAATTTTTTTGGCAGCTGTTGTAAAAGGGATTGAGTTCTTGATTTGATTCTCATCTTGGTCATTTTTGCTGCAGAACAGTGCTACTAATTTGTGTACGTTGATTTTGTAGCCTGAGACTTTACTGGATTCACTTATCAGATCTAGGAGCTTTTTGGATGAGTCTTTAGGGTTTTCTAGGTATACAATCATATTATCAGTGAACAGTAACAGTTTGACTCCCAGTTTCCTAATTTGGATGGCCTTTATTTCTTTCTCTTGTCTGATTGCTACAGCATTTTCTAGGAGACAGGAGAAAAACTAAGTTTCTGCAGTACAAGAAAGGGAGCGCCTGTCTCTGAAAATACATCCCCGCAGGGGAATCTCAAAATCCAGATTATGGGAGAAGACGTTAACCCTGCCTAGAGCTGGGATGTTATAAAAATGATTATAACCATAAAAACCCCAGAAGAAAACCTAGGCAATACCATTTAGGACATAGGCGTGGGCAAAGACTTCATGACGAAAACACCAAAAGTAATTGCAACAAAAGCCAAAATTGACAAATTGGATCTAATTAAACTAAAGAGCTTCTGCACAGCAAAAGAAACTACCATCCGAGTGAACAGGCAACCTACAGAATAGGAGAAAATTTTTGCAATCTATCCATCTGACAATGGACTAATATCCAGAATCTACAAGGAATTTAAACAAATTTACAAGAAAAAAACAACCCCATCAAAAAGTGGAAAAGGGATATGAATAGACACTTCTCAAAAGAAGACATGTGGACAAAAAAAATATGAAAAAAAAGCTCATCATCACTGGTCATTAGAGAAATGCAAATCAAAACCACAATGAGATAACATCTCACACCAGTTAGAATGGTGATCGTTAAAAAGTCAGGAAACAACAGTTGCTGGAGAGGATGTGGAGAAATAACGCTTTTACACTGTTGGTGGGAGTGTAAATTAGTTCAACCATTGTGGAAGACAATGTGGTGATTCCTCAAGGATCTAGAACCAGAACTACCATTTGACTCAGCAATCCCATTACTGGATATATACCCAATGGATTATAAATCATTCTACTATAAAGACACATGCAGACGTATGTTTATAGCGGCACTATTCACAATAGCAAAGACTTGTAACCAACCCAAATGCCCATCAATGATGGACTAGATAAAGAAAATGTGGCACACATACACCATGGAATACTATGCAGCCATAAAAAAGATGAGTTCATGTCCTTTGTAGAGACATGGATGAAGCTGGAAACCATCATTCTCAGCAAACTAACACAAGAACAGAAAACCAAACACCACATGTTCTCTTTCATAAGTGGGAGTTGAACAATGAGAACACATGGATATAGGGAGGGGAATGTCACATACCAGGGCCTGTTGTGGGGTTGGGGGGTAAGGGGAAAAAGAGCATTAGGACAAAAACCTAGATGACGGGTTGAGGTGTAGCAAACCACCATGGCACATGTATACTTACGTAACCTGTACATTCTGCACATGTATCCCAGAACTTAAAGTATAATGAAAAAATTAAAATAAAATATCAAATTTTCATTTTCATATATGCCTGACAAAAGATGTAGTTTCTAATTTTTCTTAAAAATTATCTTTGTGAGTTTGTCGGCTAGATATTGGCTCATCCTTTGTTTTTTTTCTGAAATTTGTCATACATAAAATAGAGCATATGTAATGCATGTGTACAGTTTAAGAATAACAAAATGAACACCCATGTATATAACCACCCATTTACATGATTAAATGTCAGTGTCTTTAAGCTGCCTATGTGTCTTCCCCATCACAACACCTACTTTTCCTTCTAAGGGAGCACTATCCAAAATTTTGTTTATTACTTTCTTGCTTTCATGTGTAATTTAAAACCATATATATGATCTCTAAGGAATATTCTTTTCTTTTAAAAAGTTATTTCTCTACCAGTTGACTCAGTAATGTCATGATTTTAAATACACAAGATTAGCCACATAGTGTTCCTGCCCAAAATATTTTATCTGCATCTAAAGTGGTAAATCCTAGATTTGTCCATTTTAAAGGTACATTATTCACCTTTGTAATTTCGTGTTTAATCTACAGAGTAATACTTTGAAACTATGCGAATATCCTATTCCCCAATAACCTTGCATTCATGCCTTAATTATTATATTTGTAGTTCTAAAATGATGATTTTGTTTACATCATTCCTTCTATCTTATTAGCTGTCATTCATCTGTAAAGAAAAGCTTTTCTTCCCACCCTCTTTTTGAGTGTCATTATGGATGCGTTAATTATTTTCTAATATGTTACAAGATATTACCATTTTTTTCTGATGCTCAGATTGCTCCAGATATGGACAATGAGGGCCCTTTTTCGATGTGTAACTTTTTGACATGCCCCATCACTCTCTGAATACTTGCTTTCTAGCACAACTCAATGTTCTCATATAGGATTATCTGTACCTTGCCTGCTCCAGACCAGGAATTGTTTATTTTTTCAAGGAGCTCCATTTTCTTTTATGGAAAATGGTATTTAGAAACCAAAATCTGGGTGCTAAGAGTACTCATTACTTCTCAATGGTTTTGCTTCTACACTCTGCTAATGGACACTATGAGGACACTATACATTTTTAAGAAATCATGAGTTTGTATTGATATTCTCATTCAAATGTAACATCAAGAGTTCATCCTCATTTTTTCCCATTTTATATTGGTATTTCCCAAGAGGAAAAGATATAAAGTGTCATTTTTTGTCACTTAAAGTGACTGAAGAACATTGTTCTAAAAATGTTATGGGATTTTCCAAGTTTTTATCCATAATAAAAAAAGATCTTTCTCCCTCTGAATAAATGTTAATGGGGCAGAGGGATTAATTTGTTTCTGATTTCACTCAATACATCATGTAGGTTTAATGTACTTTTTACACATTTACTATATTATTAGTCACTATTTCTATATTGTTTTCTATACATATGCCTAGGAACCTTTATTAGTATAGTTTTATCACCTCATAAAAAGAGGGAAAATTGTAATGTAGTGTCAATAGTTGTGAAGCTCATTTGTAAAAACAACTCTTTAGTTTGCACACAACAGGATGTGCTCTTGAAATTTTAGCAAATTAGGGTAATTTATATATTTATTTCTCTCAATGTAATTATGATCTTTTTGGCGGGTGAGCAAGCAAGCGAGCCTAATAAGGTATTCTGACAGATTTTTCTGTTGGATTTTAAAAGGAAACTATTTTTAGTTTTAGAATAGAGTCCAAAGATTTATAATGACTATCAGGAAATTAAAGTAGCTGGAAAGAGCGTTTAGGTGTTTCATACTACAATGCAGAAAAAGACAAATGGAACTTCACAACAAAATGATGGGCTTTATTTGATCAAAAACAGCAAAAGAACTCAGCAGGAAATTCAGCTACCAAGCATGGAAGAGGTGGCAGCTATATGAAGCATATTTGCATGAAATAAAAAACATTGGAAGCAACAGTCTTAAATATATGGTGTTCATTAAATGAAAGCGTATATTGTTTGCTCATTTTTTGCACTTACATAGCAAATGAGAGTAGAGTTTTTTTTACAGTGGAGGCATACATTGACAGAAGAACATTACTGACAGTATTTGGAGGGCAATCTTTATTATTTTATTATACATAACTTGTTTGATTATGATATGGGGCAACCAAGAAAAAGAAATTGAGTACAGTCCAGATTTTTGGTCACCTTAAGAACTAAATTGAATTATTAGATTGATCACTTAGTAACAACTCCACAGGTAATTAGTTTGTAAGATAGACAGGAGTTAAATATATAAGGTAGAGTAATCATCATCTTCCTTCAAGGTTTAGTAAAACATTATGTTGAGAAAAGCTCCAAGTAATGGCTGCTTTACTCTTCACCTTATCCAGAAATCTTTTCCTGTGTTAAATTTTCCAAATTTCAATTCAAAGTGGGAAACAGAAGTAGAATAGATCAAAGAAAGAACAAAAATGAAACTGGGTAAAGTGATTTGTAGGCTGTAAAGTTAGAACAGCTGATCATAATATCCATAATTATTTTTACATCAGATATTCACATAGGCAATCTTAGACAATCTACCTTAACTGATTCTTACATGTTCAATATTAATATGTTGCTCTTTTTTTCTTTAACCTAAGTTGTATATGAAGTAACAAGTAAAATATCTCAGGAGGTACGTTAACATCTTGCTAACAGATACATTAAGGAAAATATTTCTTTTTAACAGGTTAATTATATGTACAGAGAAAAATATACATACGAAATTTACATGAGCCTTCCTTTAGATTACCTATCACCTTATACACACATACAAATCCATTTGCTCATTGAAATGGGAATCCATCCCTTTTTGAAGTTAACACATAACTCAGTATGAATGATAGGCAGGATGCTGTGCATTTATGACGATTAGGATAGAGAATTGACTACATATTTAACGTGCACTTGTGAAAACGGTCTGAAGCCTTACCTGTAAACAGAAGAAAATCACTAACATAGGCACATCTTCTTTTAAATATTCAAGATTGCTGCAGTTGGTGTGGGAGAATCTTTCTGTTGACCAGGGAGATTATATTGGATGACAAATAATGATGGAATATTTCTCGGTGTAGAAGATGCTTACAGGGTCCTGGTTCATGATGGTAGTAGAATTGTCTTGCACTTCCTCTTATTTACCTCTTGATTATTGGAGTTTATAAGTATCTTCATGAAGCCAGAGCTAAAACTTGAATAAGCTAGCCTTTGGCAGTAAGCAACACTCTAAGAGGCTTTCTGTTTGATCAGAGTATACAAATCCTCCCTATTATAGAATGTTCAGGGATACTTAAACAGAGATTATATTATGTTTCCTTATATGAATTTCATCCAGGGCTCTCATGGAGGAGAAAATAACTCTGTCTATAGCGGGGGTTCAGATTTGACTGACAAGATGGGGGTGACATGATGGAAGGCAGATATCAAAGGTGAACAACAGGGAAACTATAAGCAATTCATCACACATGAAGATATCTGTCAGGGTGGGCCACATTCAAAACATAACCCCACTGCTTCTTTTCTTCAGAATTTTGTTTGGTATTGTTGTATATTTTTGTATTTTTCCATATGACTTAAAAATTAGCTTCTCTCTAATCCCACATTAAAGATATAACCTGTTAGCGTTATTATTGGGGCCACATTATAAATTTTCTGGGGAATAATTTACATTATGTAACACTGAATCTTTATACATCGGAACATGGCAGGCCTATCCATGTGTTATTGAACTCTTTTGATTTTTTTAAAGTTTTCTTCAACAGTACTGAACTTAAATAGAGAACCCAGAAATAAAGCTGCACACCTACAGCCATATGATCTTCAACAAAGTTGACAAAAATAAGTAATGGGGAAATGACTCCATATTCAATAAATGATGCTGGAATAGCTGGCTATCCATATTCAGAAGAATGAAACTAATCCCCTAACTTTCACCATACACAAAAATTTACTCAAGATGTGTTAAAGATTTAGATGTGATACTCAAACTATAAGAATCCTAGGGGAAAACCTAGGAAATACTATTCTAGACATCAGCCTTGGGAAAGAATTTATGACTAAGTCCTCAAAAGCAATTGCAACAAAAACAAAAATTGACAAGTGGGACCTAATTAAACTAAAGAGCTTCTTCAGAGCAAAAGAAACTACCAACAGAGTAAACAGACAACCTGCAGAATGAGAGAAAATATTAACAAACTATGGTCTAATATCCAGAATCTATAAGGTACTTAATTCATCAAGCAAAAAACAAATAACCCCATTAAAAAGTGGGCAAAAAACATGAACAAACAGTTCTCAAAAGAAGACATACAAGTGGCTGACAACCATTTGAAAATATGCTCAACATGGTTAATCAGAGAAATGCAAATCAAAACCACAATGAGATACCATCTCACAACAGTCAGAATGGCTACTATTAAAAAGTTCAAAAACAACCAATGCAGGCAAGGCTGCAGAGAAAAGGGAACATTTATAAATTGTTGGTGGGCATGTAAATTAGTTCAGCCACTGTGGAAAGCAGTTTAGAGATTTCTCAACTTAAAACAAAACTACCATTTAACACAGCAATCCCATTACTGGGCATATACTCAAAAGAAAATAAATCATTCTACCAAAAAGACACATGCACTTGTATGTTCATTGCAGCACTATTCACAATAACAAAGATATAGAATCAACCTAGGTGCCCATCAATGGTGAACTGGATAAAGGAAATGTGGTACATATATGCCATGGAATACTATGTAGCTGTAATAAAGAACAAAATCATTCTTTGCAGCAACATGGATACAGCTGGAGGCCATTATCCTAAGCAAATTAACGCAGGAATGAAAAACCAAATAGCCCATGTTCTCACTTGTAAGTGGAAGCTAAGCATTGGGTACATGTAGACATAAAGATAGGAACAATGACACTGGGGACTACTAGAGGGGGTAGAGAGGGAAGGAAGCAAAAGCTGAAAAACTACCTATGGCATATAATACCCACTACCTGGATGATGGGATTATTTATACCCCAAACCTCAGTGTCATATAATATACCTATGTAACAAATCTGCACATGTAGCCCCTGAATCTAAAATAAAAGTTGAAATTATAAATAAGTAAAAAAAAAAAAGAAAAACTGCTGTATTTTGTACTTAAAAATGAATAAAAGGGCAAATTTTATGGTATGTGTATTTTACCACAATCAAAAGTATAGCAAATGAAAAATGAAGATCAGTTATTGGTAACAAAATGAAATTAAGAAAGTAAACAATCCTGCTGTGTCCGGGAAATAAACTAGATGATTTACAAAAAAGAAAAAATAAATATGTAGGTATTATACATAAAGATAATGAACTTATTAAGAACTTATTTATAAGTTAACTCCTAGGTATTTTATGATATTAGTCTATTATAAATGGGTTATAGATACTTTTGATCCCATATATTAATATATATTCCACTACATTACTGAACTATTGTTTGCTTGCAGTAGTTTTCTCAGTTGATTCTCTTGTATTTTCCATTTACAAAATTATATGATCTTCAATGAAAAATAGTACTTTTTTCTTCTTTCCAATTTTTATACTTTGATTCCCCTTATCTTATGTAATGGTATTAGCTATTGCATGCAGTATAATGCTAAATACTAGTGAAGACTGTGGATATTCCTAACTTCTAGCTGATTTTAGTGGTAACACTTGCTGTATTTCCCTATGATGCTGAATTTGGGGCTGAGATAAATGCAGTTAATAATGTTAAATAAGCATTGGTTTATTTATACTAACTTTTAAAAGTTGAGATTTGTCATTGAATTTTGTCAAATTCCTTTGCAGCATCTACGGAGATGATATATAATTTTCTCATTGGATCAATTAATATGATCAATTTTAGAAATGGATTTCCAAATAGTAAACAATTCTTGATTCCTACAATGAATTCCATTGCTCTTGTTTCTTATAATGTATGGCTGGATTCTGTTGATTTTGGTCAGAATTTTTTCTGTAATTTTTTGTTAAAATATGACTCACATACCATAAGGTTCATTCTTTTCTTTTCCATCAACTTTTATTAAGTTCAGGGGTACATGTATTCTTTTGAAGTGTATAATTCAGTTATTTTTATTAAAATCACAAGGTTACTCAAGCATGACTACCAATTTCAGTAGACTTTTATCACGCCGAAAAGAAACTCGAAAAGAAACTCCTTACCTCAATCTTCCTTCTCAATCCCCCATCCCTAACCTCTGGCAAACACTAATCTCCATTCTCCTCCTATGTATTTGCCTATTCTGGACATTTTATATAAGTGGAATCATATAATATGTGGCCTTTGTGTCTGGCTTCTTTTACTTAATATGATGTTTTCAGGGTTCATCCATGTTGTAGCTTTCATTGCTAAATAATGTCCCATTGTATGGATATATCATATTTGTTTATGCATTTATACATTGTTGGACAATTGGATTGTTTCTACTTTGGGGCTACTATGAATAATATAGCTATGATTTTCCTATAAAAGTATTTTTTGTACATAAGTTTTCTATTAACTTGAGAATATACTTAGGAGTAGAATTACTAGATTTAATGGTAGCTTTCTGTGCCAAACTGTTTTCTAAAATGGCTTCATCATTTTATAGTCCTATCTGCAATTTACGAAGTTTACGATTTCTCCATATCCTTGACAGCATTTGTAATTGCCTGTCTTTTTTTAATATAACCATCCAAGTGAGTATTAAGTGGTACCTAATTGTGGTTTTGATTTGCATTTTCATAATAACTCTTGGGATTGAGCATGTTTTCATGTTCTTATTGGTCATTTCTATTTTGTTAAAGAAATGTGAATTGAAATTCTTTGCCAACTTTTAATTAAAAGGTTGGTTGTCTGCTCCTGAATGACTACTGGGTAAATAATGAAATTAAGGCGGAAATAAATAAGTTCTTTGAAACAAATGAGAACGAAGACAGAACACATCAGAATCTCTAGGACACAGCTAAAGCAGTGTTTAGAGGGAAACTTATAGCACTAAATGCCCAAAGGAGAAAGCAGGAAAGCTCTAAAATCAACACTCTAATATCACAAACAAAAGAACTAGAAAAGCAAGAGCAAACAAATTCAAAAGCTAGCAGAAGACAAGAAATAACTAAGATCAGGGCAGAACTGAAGGAGATAGAGACATGAAAAACCCTTCTATAAATCAATGAATCCAGGAGCTGGTTTTTTGAAAAGGTTAACAAAATAGATAGACTGCTAGCCAGAATAATCAAGAAGAAAAGAAAGAAGAATCAAGTAGACACAATAAAAAATGATAAAGGGGATATCACCACTGATCTCACAGAAATACAAACTACCATAAGAGAATACTATAAACACCTCTCTGCAATTAAACTAGAAAATCTAGAAGAAATGGATAAATTCCTGAACCACATACACCCTCCCCAGACTCAACCAAGAAGAAATCGAATTCCTGAATAGACCAATAGCCAGGTATGAAATTAAGGCAGTAGTTAATAGCCTACCAACAAAAAAAAGCCCAGGACCCGACAGATTCACAGCCATATTCTACCAGAGGTACAAAGAGGAGCTGGTACCATTCCTTCGGAAACAATTCCAAACAATAGAAAAAGAGCGATTCCTCCCTCACTCATTTTATGAGGCCAGCATCATCCTGATACCAAAACCTGGCAGAGACACAACAAAAATAGAAAATTTCAGGCCAATATCCCTGATGAACATTGAGGCGAAAATGCTCAATAAAATACTGGCGAACCAAACCCGGCACCACATCAAAAAGCTTATCCACCACAATCAAGTTGCCTTCGTCCCTGAGATGCAGGGCTGGTTCAGCATACACTAATCAGCAAACATAATCCATCACATAAACAGAACAAATGACAAAAATGACATGATTATCTCAAAAGATGCAGAAAATGTTTTTGATAAAATTCAACACCCCTTCATGCTAAAAATTATCAATAAACTAGGTATTGATGGAACGTATCTCAAAATAATAAGAGCTATTTATGACAAACCCACAGCCGACATCATACTGAATGGGCAAAAGCTGGAAGCATTCCCTCTGAAAACTGGCACAAGACAAGGATGCCCTCTCTCACCACTCCTATTCAACATAATATTGGAAGTTCTGGCCAGGGCAATCAGGCAAGAGAAAGAAATAAAAGCTATTAAAATAGGAAGAGAGGAAGTCAAATTGTCTCCGTTTGCAGATGACATGATTGTATATTTAGAAAACCCCATCGTCTCAGCCCAAAATCTCCTTAAGCTGATAAGCAACTTCAGCAAAGTGTCAGGATACAAAATCAATGTGCAAAAATCACAAGCATTCCTATACACCAATAATAGACAAACAGCTAAATCATGAGTGAATTCCCATTCACAGTTGCTACAAAGAGAATAAAATACCTAGGAATAAAACTTATAAGGGATGTGAAGGACCTCTTCAAGGAGAACTACAAACCACTGCTCAAGGAAATAAGAGGACACAAACAAATGGAAAAACATTCCATGCTCATGGAGAGGAAGAATCAATATTGTGAAAATGGCCATACTGCCCAAAGTAATTTATAGATTCAATGCCATCCCCATCAAGCTACCATTGACTTTCTTGACAGAATTAGAAAAAACTATTTTAAATTTCATATGGAACCACAAAAGAGCTATATAGCCAAGACAATCCTAAGCAAAAGGAACAAAGCTGGAGGCATCGTGCTACCTGAGTTCAAACTATACTACAAGGCTACAGTAACCAAAACAGAGTGGTACTGGTACCAAAACAGATATATAGACCAACGGAACAGAACAGAGGCCTCAGAAATAATGCCATACATCTACAACCATCTGATCTTTGACAAGCCTGACGAAAACAAGCAATGGGGAAAGGATTTCCTATTTTATACATGGTTTTGGGGAAACTGGCTAGCCATATGCAGAAAACTGAAACTGGACTCCTTCCTTACACCTTATACAAAAATTAACTCAAGGTAGTTAAAGACTTAAATGTAAGACTTAAAACCATAAAAACCCTAGAAGAAAACCTAGGCAATACCATTTAGGACATAGGCATGGGCAAAGACTTCATGACAAAAACATCAAAAGCAATGGCAACAAAAGCCAAAATAGACAAATGGGATC
The DNA here is from genome assembly GCF_009828535.3 of Hylobates moloch. Classification (NCBI taxonomy): domain Eukaryota; kingdom Metazoa; phylum Chordata; class Mammalia; order Primates; family Hylobatidae; genus Hylobates; species Hylobates moloch. The sequence goes on along the minus strand of NW_026652282.1, from coordinate 81,062,222 downwards.
TAATTAAATTAAAGAGCTTCTGCACAGCAAAAGAAACTGTCATCAGAGTGAACAGGCAACCTACAGAATGGGAGAAAAATCTTTGCAATCTATCCATCTGACAAAGGTCTAATATCCAGAATCTACAAGGAATTTAAACAAATGTACAAGAAAAAAAAAAAACTCCATTGAAAAGTGGGCAAAGGATATAAACAGACACTTCTCAAAAGAAGACATTTATGCGGCCATCAAACATGAAAAAAAGCTCATCATCACTGGTCATTAGAGAAATGCAAATCAAAACCACAATGAGATAACATCTCATGCCTGTTGGAATGGCAATCATTAAAATGTCAGGAAACAACAGATGCTGGAGAGGATGTGGAGAAATAGGAACGCTTTTACACTGTTGGTGGGAGTGTAAATTAGTTCAACCATTGTGGAAGACAGTGTGGCAATTCCTCAAGGATCTCGAACCAGACATACCATTTGACCTAGCAATCCCATTACTGGGTATATACCCAAAGGATTATAAATCATTCTACTGTAAAGACATATGCACACATATGTTTATTGCAGCACTATTCACAATGGCAAAGACTTGGAACCAACCGAAATGCCCATCAATGATAGACTGAAGAAAATGTGGCACATATACACCATGGAATACAGCCATAAAAAAGATGAGTTTATGTCCTTTGCAGGGACATGGATGAAGCTGGAAACCATCATTCTCAGCAAACTAACACAGGAATAGAAAACCAAACACCACATGTTCTCACTCATAAATGGGAGTTAAATAATGAGCACACATGAACACAGGGAAGGGAACATCACAGGCTTGGGCCTGTTGGGGGTTGGGGGTCTAGGGGAGGGATAGCATTATGAGAAATACCTAAGGTAGATGACGGGTTGATGGGTGCAGCAAACCACCATGGCACGTGTATACCTATGTAACAAACCTGCACGTTATGCACATGTATCCCGGAGTTTAAAGTATAATAATAAAAAAAGAAAAAACAAAACAAAAAATGTTTTGTTGTCTTTTTATAGTCTAATGCTAAATTCTTTATATATTCTGGGTCCTATATGCTTTTCAGATATATGAGTTAAAAATATTTTCTCTCGTTCTGTGAGTTGTCCTTTAACTTTCATGATAGTATTCTTTGGAGCACAAACATTTTTAATTTGATATATTCCCATTTATCTATTTTTACCCCTTTTGATGCTTGTGTTATACATATATATTTAAGATCCCATTGCCTAATCCAAGGTCACAAAGATTTTACTGCTATGTTTTCTTCTAAGAGTCTTATTGTTTCACTTCTTTTATTTAGGTTTTTAATCTATTTTGAATTAAGTTTTGTATATGGTGTGAAATAGGAATCCAATTTCATATTTTAAAAGTGAATATCCAAATGTCCCAGTACCATTTGTTGAAAAGGCTATTCTTTACCCCATTAAATTTTTTGGCAACCTTGTTGAAAATAGGCAAGAAAACTAAATGAAAGGCATTCAGGTTGGTAAGAAAAAAGTACCTATTTGTAGATGAAATGATCTCGTATATAGAAAATCTTAAGGAATCCCCAAAAAAATCTATTAGAGTTAATACCAAATTCAGCAAGTTCATAGGATATAAGATCAATATAAAAACACCAATTATATCTTCGTACATTAGCAGTGAGCTATCCAAAAATGCAATTGAGTGAACAATTTCATTTAATAATACCATAAAAGAGAAATTTATATATAAATGTAACAAAAGAAGTGAAGATTTGCCTACTCAAAAGTACAAAACATTTGTTGAAATTAAAGATAGCAACAATAAATGAGAGGACATCTCATGTTTATGGATTGCAAAACATAATATTATTAAGATGGAAATAATCCCAATATTGACCTATGGGTTTGATACAATCCACATCAACATTCCAGCTGACTTTTTTTTTTTTTTTTTTTTTGCAGAAATTAAGCTGATCCAAAAATTCATAGGGAAATGCAAAGAACCCAGAATAGTCAAAACAATCTTGTGAAAAATCAAAGCAGACTCACTGTTTGTGATTTCAAAAGTTACTATAATGCAACAGTAATCAAGATTGTATGGTTTGGGCATAAGAGTAGACATAAAGATCAATAGAATAAAATTGAGCATTCTAAAATAAACCGATATATTTATGTTTAATTTCCCTGGCTAAAACTTTAGTACAACATTGAATAAAAGTGGTGAGAGCAGACATTCTTCTCTTGTTCCTGATTTTAGGTGTACAAATTATAGTTGTTCACCTTTTAAGCATAATGTTAGTTGTGGGATATTAATTCATGTACTTTATTGGGATGAGGAAGTTAACTTCCATTCTTAGTTTGTTGAGCATTTCTATCAGGAAAGGGTGTTGGATTTTTTTCACATGATTTTTCTGTGTTTATTTGGGTGATCATATGTGTTTTTTTCCATTATATTAGTATGGTATGCTATATTAATTTTCATATGTTGAACCAACCTGCTTTTCTGAGGTAACTACTTGCACATGGGATGGATGGATGGATGGATGGATAGATAGATAGATAGATAGATAGATAGATAGATAGATAGATTGATAATGTTTTATAGAAAACACGTTACTAAATTCAGTTTGCTAGTTATTTGTTGTGCATTTTTGTGTCTTTATTTATAAGGGATATTAGGCTATAGATTTCTTAACTATAATGTTTTCGTCTGGTTTTTGGTATGAGGATAATTCTGAATTCGTAGAATGAGCTTGAAAATGTCTTCTTCTCTTTAAGAGTTTATGAAAAATTGGTATTAATTCATTTTATCATGTTGGCTACAATTCATGAGATCAGTGAAGCTATCTGGTCCTGGGATTCTTTTATGGAACTATTTTCAAGCTTTTTATTTGTTATGTTTCTATCCAGATTTTCTATTTCTTTCTGAGTCAGTTTTGGTAGTTGTGCACTTCTAAGAATTTGTTCATTGCATTCCACGTTATCTAATTTTTGGCACAGTTTTTCATAATTTTGTATTATCCTTTTTTATTTCTGTAAAGTTGTTATTAGGTTGGGGCAAAAGTAATTGCCATTAAAAACTGCAATTACTTTTGCACCAACCTAATAGTAATGTCCCATCCTTCACTGTTGATTTTAGTAATGTGAGTCTCCATTCACTTTTGTTTGGCCAGTCTAGCTAGTCTTTTCAATGTTGTTATTTTCAAAAAACAACATTTTGCTTCATTAAATTTCTCTATTGTTATTCTGTTTTTATTTCATTTATTCCTTCTGTAATCCTAATTAGTTCCTTTATTTGGCTTGATTTGGGTTCAGTTTGCTCTTCTATTTATAAGTGATTAAGGTGGTAGGTCATATTATCGATTCAAGATTTTTCTTCTTTTCTGATATAGATATATAAAGCTCTAAATCAGCCTATAAGGACTGCTTTCACTGCATCACATAAATTTTAATATGTTATATTTTCATTTTCATTTACTTATTTTCATTTATCATTTGCCGTGTGAGTTTTTTCTTCAACACACTTGTTATTTAGGGTAAGTTGTTTAATTTCTACACATTTGAAATTTTTCCAGATTTCCCTCTTATTTATTCTAATTTAATTCCACTGTGGCTGAAGCACATATTTTACAAGATTACATTGCTTTAATTTTTAATTTTTTATTTTTTAAATTTTATGGGTACATAATAGGTGTGTATACTTAAGGGGCACATAAGATATTTTGATACATGCATGCAATGTGTAATCACATCAGGGCAAATTTGGTATTCAAGCATTTATCCTTTGTGTTACAAACAATCTAATTATACTCCTTTAGTTATTTTAAATGTGCAATTAAATTATAAATTATTTTTTACTATAGTTACCCTGCTGTGCTAGCAAATACTAGGTCTTATTCTTTCCGTGTAACTATTTTTTTACACCGATTAACCATCTTCACTTCTCTTCCCACTCTCCCTCCCACTATCCTTCCCAGCCTCTGGTAACCATCTTTCTATTCTTTATGCCTATGAGTTCAATTATTTTAATTGTCAGCTCCGACAGATAAGTGAGAACATGCAATGTTTGTTTTTCTTTGCTGGCTTATTTCACTTAACATAGTGACCTCCAGTTCCATTCATGTTGTTGCAAATGACTGGAGACTCCATTGTGTATATGTACCACGTTTTCTTTATCCATTCATCAACTGATGGACACTTGCTTCAAATCTTGGCTATTCTGAATAGAGTTGTTATAAACATGGGAGTGCAGATATATACTGCACTTATATTCCTTCTGTCCCCAGTTTTTCAGGATTTTTATCATGAAGGGATGTTGAATTTTATATATCCAATAGATATCCAATATACTGATTTTCTTTGGGGTATATATCCAGCAGTGGAATTCCTGGATTGAATGGTAGCTCTATGCTTAGTTTTCTGAGGAACCTCCAAACTCTTCTCCGTAGTAGTTGTACTAATTTACATTCCCACCAACAGTGTACAAGGATTCCCTTATCTCCACATCCTCATCAGCATTTGTTATTGCCTGTCTTTTGGATATAAGCCATTTTAACTCTGGTGAGTTAATATCTCATGGTAGTTTTGTTTTGCATTTCTCTGATGATCAATACATCATGAGCACCTTTTCATGTCTGTTTGCCATCTGAATGTCTTCTTTGGAGAGAAGTCTATTCAAATATTTTGCCAATTTTTTGATCAGCTTATTAGAATTTTTTCTATAGAGTTGTTTAAGCTCCTTATATATTCTGATTGGAATCCCTAGTTAGAGGGATAGTTTGTAAATATTTTCTTCCATTCTGTGGGTTGTCTCTTCACTTTGTCAGTTGTATCCTTTTCTGTGCAGAAGCTTTTTAACTTGATGCAATCCCATTTGTCCATTTTTGCGTTGGTTGTCTGTGCTGCTGGGTATTGCTCAAAAAATCTTTGCCCAGACCAATGTTCTAGAAATTTTCCCCACTGTCTTATTGTAGTAGTTTCACAGTTTGAGGTCTTAGTTTAAGTATTTAAACCATTTTGATTTGATTTTTGTATATAGCAAGAGATAGGGTTCTGTAGTATAATTTGAAGTCAGATAATGTGATTCCTCTAGTTTCGTTCTTTTGTTTGCTTAGGATAGCTTTGGCTATCCTGGGTCTTTTTTTAGGATTGTGTTTTCTATTTCTGTGAAGAATGTCACTGGTATTTTGATAGCGATTGCATTGAATATGTAGATTGCTTTGGGTAGTATGGACATTTTAACAATGTAGATTCTTCCAATTTGTGAACATGGAAGATTTTTCCATTTTTTGATGTGGAGATGGTTAACGGGTGTAAAAAAATAGTTACACAGAAAGAATAAGACCTAGTATTTGCTAGCACAGCAGGGTAACTATAGTCAAAAATAATTTATAATTCCTAGGTATATAATTTTATGTGTGGCTGTTGTAAATAGGATTACGTTTAATTTCTTTTTTCAGATTGTTCATAGTTGGTATGTAGAAATGCTACTGATTTGTGAATGTTGATTTTGTATCCTGAAACTTTAATGTATTTATCAGTTCTAATAGTTTTTTTGTGGAGTATTCAGGTTTTTTTCAAATATAAGATCACATCGTCTGCAAAGATAATTTAACTTCTTCCTTTCCAATTTGGATGCCTTTTATATCTTTCTCTTGTCTGATTGCTCTAGCTAGGACTTCCAGGACTATGTTGAATACAGTGGTGACAGTGGACATCCTTGTCATGTTCCAGATCTTAGACAAAAGGCTTTCAGTTTTTCCCCATTCAGTGTGATACTAGCTGTGGGTCTGTTGTGTATGGCTTTCATTATATGGAGGTATATTCCTTCTGTCCCCAGTTTTTCAGGGTTTTTATCATGAAAGGATGTTGAATTTTATCAAATGCTTTTTCAGTTTTATTCTTTATTCTGTTGATATAATGTATCACATTGATTGGTTTGCATATGTTGAACCATCCTTGCATCTCAGGGACAAATCCCATTTGGTCAGGATGAATGATCTTTCTAATGTATTGTTGAATTCTGTTTTCTAGTATTTTATTGAAGATTTCTGCATCCATACCCATCAAATATATTGGCCTGTAGTTTTCTTTTTTGTTGTTGTGTCTTTGTTTTTTTTTGTTTGTTGTTTTTTTGTTTTGTGTTTTATCAGGGTAATACTGGCCTTATAAAATGAGTTTCAAAGTATTCCCTCCTCCTCTATTTCTCGGAATAGTTTGAGTTGGATTGGTATTAGTTCTTTAAAAGTTTGGTAGAATTCAGAGGTGAAGCCCTCAGGTCCCAGGCTTTTCTTTACTGAAAGACTTTATTATTATTATTATTAGGGCTTTAATCTTGTTACTTGTTATTGGTAATTAATGTTTTGCATTTCTTCATGGTTCAATCTTGGTAGGTTGTATGTATCTAGAAATTTGTTCATTTCTTCTAGATTTTCCAATTTATCGGCATATAGTTGTTCAAAGTATCCACTTACGACCCTTTGAATTTCTGCAGTATCAGTTTGTAATGTCTCCTTTTTCATTTCTAATTTTATTTATTTGGACCATCCCTCTTTTTTCTTAGTTAATATAGCTAAAGGTTTGTCAATTTTGTTTAACTTTCAAAAAGCCAACTTTTTGTTTCATTCATCTTTTGTATTTTTTAATTTCAATTTCATTTATTTCTGCTCTGATCTCTATTATTTCTTTTCTTCTAGCTATTTTACATTTGCTTTGCTCTTGCTTTTGTAATTATTTAAGATTCATTGTTAGATTTTTTTTTTATTTGAAGTTTTTCCTCTCTTTAATGTAGGCACTTATAGCTAAAAACTTCTCTCTTTGTAGTGCTTTTGCTTTATCCCATAGGTTTTGGTATGTTGTGTTCCCATTATCACTTGTTACAAAAAATGTTTCAATTTTCTTCTTAATTTTTTCATTGACCCACTGGTCATTCAGGAGCACGTTATTTAATTTTCATGTATTAAAGCTAGCACAGTGCTGGATCTCTCCCAAGGCCTGCTGTAACTACCCCCTGACCACTGCTTATGTTTGCTCAAGACCCTGGGCCTCTACAATCAGCAGGTGGCAAAGTTACCCAAGTCTCTGTCCTTCCTTCTTCCTTTCAGGGCAGCAAGGTCTTCCAGGTGGGTTCAGAGGTGCTATCCAGGAGTCAGGGACTAGAGTCAAAAACCTTAGAAGTATACCTGTTATTCTATTGTATTGCAGCTGAGCTGGCTTTCAAACAACAAAACACAGTCCTTCCCACTCTTCCCTCCCCCTTCCAAAGGCTGAGGAGCCTCACCCCATAGCCACTGCCACCCAAGGCCACAAGGAGTACTACCAGACTACTAGCCAATGTTCCCTTAAGGCCCAAGGACTCTTAAGTCAGCTTGTGGTGAATACTCCTTGGCCTGGGGCTCACTTTTCAGGGCAGTGGGTTCCCGTTTGACCCAGAGTAGGTTTAGAAATGCAGAACAAAAGTCAAGTCCTGGAATTGGGGACCAGAAGAGTTCACTTGATGCTCTATCCCCTGTGGCTGTGCTGGTACCTAAGGTGCAAGACAAAGTCCCCTTTACTTTTCCCTTTGCCTTTCTCAAAAAGAAGCAGTTTGCCCCATAGCCACCACAGCTGGTAATGTGCTGTCTCACCTGAAGCCAGCAAGACTCAGAGGCTCACCCAATGTCCTCAATGTAGTACCTAGGTATAGCTGCTTGTTATTCAGGGCCCAAGGGCTTTTCAGTTAGCAGGTGATGAATACTGCCAGGACTGGATCCTTTCCTTCAAGGCACTGGGTTCCCTTCTGACCCAGGGTGTGTTTAGAAATGTCATCTGGGTGCTATGGCCTAGAACAGGGGCCTCATGAGTCTGCCCATTGCCCTATTCTACTGTGGCTGAACTGGTATCCAAAGCACAAGACCAAGTCCTCTTCAGTCTTCCCTCTCCTCTCCTCTCCTCTCCTCTCCTCTCCTCTCCTCTCCTCTCCTCTCCTCAAGCAGAAGAAAACAGTCTCTTTTGGAGCCATGAGCTGTGGTCCCTAGGGTTGGCAGACAGGTAGTGTAAGCACTCCCTTACCTGACCCAGCTGCTGTTTCAGTAGGTTGCACACCCCCCAAGTCAACTGGCTCCAGGCTTAGCTCAGCACTAAAAGTTGCCTAGGCATTGCAGTCCTTGTGGCCTAGACTGCCTTTCAAGTTCATTTAGGGCCCCATAGCGCTTTAGCCCATGACGACAAAGCTTGCCGAAAGTGAAGTTCTGATCACTGTGGTGGTCAGTTCACCTCTGGCTAGGCCTGGTCTAAATGCTCCCTCCATGGGCAGGCATCATCTGAGTTCAGTCCAGTTTTCTTTCTGCTATGACAGGGCAGCACTGAGTGCAGTGCAAAGTCTCACAATTGCTGCACCTTCCTTTTCCCAAGTACACGGATTCTCTCTCCACACCACATGGCCACTGCCAGGGAATGGCAGAGAGAGGTGGTGTTGGTGATTCAAGACTATCTTTTCTACCGTCTTCAGTCCCTCTTTCTGTGATATAAAGTTAAAACCTGGTACTGTGAGTGCTCACCTGATTTTTGGTACTTATGAAAGTACTTTTTTCTGTAGGTAGTTGTTACATTTGGTGTCCCTGTGGAAGTGGGGGACCTCTGGTGGAACCATCAATTTGGCCATCTTGCTCTGCCCCAGTCCCTTATTGCTTTTAAATTTAGTGACTTTTATTTTATGCCTAAGATATGGTTTTTCTCAGAAATTGTTTTATGTGCACTTGGGAAAAATACATATTCTGCTTTTGTTGAGTGGAGTGTTATATGGATGTTTGTTAAATACAGTTGGTTTGTAGTGCTGTTCAAGTGTTCTTTTTCCTTTGTGATTATGTATCTGTGATGTTTATCTCTATTACTGTTAAATTATTTGTCCCATCAATTCTTGTACTTTTTAAGTCTCTGTTTTTAGGTGCATATATGTTTATGATTGTTATATCTTCTTAATGGATTGACTCCTTTATCACTAAGAAATGTTCTTCTTTGTCTCTAGTAAGATTTTTGTTTTTAAAATATATTTTGTCCAATATTAATATCACAATGGTTCTCTTTTGGGTAATGTTTGCATATTTTTTTCATTATTTTATTTTTCAATCTATTTGCATCTTTGAATCTAACATTTCCCTCCTGTAGACATCATATAATTCGATAATTTTTGAAATTCTATGCTGCCAATTTCTGTCTATTAATCAGAACATAATCCATTGTGTTTCATGTAATTACTAATAGGTGGGATTTATGTCTGCTATTTGTTTTTTATATGTCTTATGTCTTTTTTTTTCTGTATGCCTCCACTATTCTAGTCTTCTGTATTAAATGGATATTTAGTGTTCTATGCTATTTTAATTATCTTGTTGCTTCTTTTGCTATATGATTTTAGATTATCTCAGAGGTTTCTGTGGAATTTGCAATTGGCATCTCAACTTCTAATGATTTTTTTGGGATCATTATCAACTTAATTTCAAAAAAATAGTAACTTTGCTCCTTAGCTGGGCCCAGTGCTTCATGCTCATAATCTCAGTGCTTTGGGAAGCTGATGCAGGAGGATCACTTGATGCTAGGAGTTCGAGACCAGCCTGAGCAACACAGAGAGACTTCACCTCTACAAAAAATTTAAAAGTTAGGTAGGTGTGGTGGCACGTACCTGTAGTCCTGGCTAATTGGGAGGCTGAGGCCAGAGGATTGCTTGAGCTCAGGAGTTTTAAATTGCATTAAGCCATGATTATGTCACTGTACTCCAGTCCGGGTGACAGAGAGAGATCCTGTCTCAAAAAAATAAAACAGAAACAACAAAAAAAACTTTGTTCCTACATAGCTCCATTTCATATTATTTGTGCTGTTGTCATCAAAATTACATCTTTATGTATTGTGTGTCTATGAATTTAGTCTACTTTCATTTTAATCATATAGAAAAAAATTTCAAAAATATATTTATTTTATATTTACTTATGTAATTGCTTTTATTAGTTCTCCACCTATTTACTTACTTTTTTTTTTTTTTTTTTTTTTTTTTT
>NW_026652282.1:80978960-81052142 GCF_009828535.3 Hylobates moloch | reverse complement strand
CTATTTACTTACTTTTTTAAGAGACAATGTGATCTTACCTCACTGCAGCCTCAAACTCCTGGGCTCACCCAATCCTCCCACCTCAGCCTCCCAAGTAGCTGAGACTACAAGTGTATGCCACCACACTGGGTAATTTTTAAATTTTTTGTAGATGGAATCTCACTTTGTTACCCAGACTAGTCTTGAACTCCAGGCTTCAAGGAATCCTCCCACCTTGGCCTCCCAAAGTGCTGCAATTACAGGCATGAGTACTTCTCCTGGCTTCTATTTATTTCATGTGGATTGGAAATTCTGTCTAGTGTCCTTTCTTTTTCTTTTATTTCCTTTAAGTATTCCATGATGTTTTACTTCTTGTGGCTACTTGACTGGGATATGGAGTGCCCAGGTTAAAACATATTTCTGAGTGTGTTTGTGAGAGTTTCTGGATGAGATTAGCATTTGAATCAGCAAAGCCATGAGGGCAGGGCAGTCTGAGTCTCCAGGGCTCACCTCTTGCACCAGTGTGCTCAGGATGAGGGACATGGGGTCAAAGATTATTTTGGAATTACAAGGTTTATTGTCTGCCCTGCTGTATTTCAAACTTGCATGGGGCCTATTACTCCTTTCTTTTGGCTAATTTCTCCCTTTTGGAATGGGAATGTTTTCTCAATGCCTGTACCACCATTGTATCTTAGAAATAACTTGTTTTTAATTTTACAGGCTCAGAGCTGTAAGAAATTTGCAAGTCTCAGTTGAGACTTTAGACTTAGGACTTTAAAGTTAATGGTGAACTGAGTTAAGACTTTAGGAAATATTGTGGATTGGAAATTCCGTCTAGTGCCCTTTCTTTTCATTTCCTTTAAGTACTCCATGATGGTTTACTTCATGTGGCTACTTGACTGGGACATGGAATGCCCAGGTTAAAACTTATTTCTGAGTGTGTTTGTGAGAATGTCCCAAAAGTCCATACTGGGAAAATGATTGTATTTTACAATGTGAGAAAGACATGAGATTTCGGTGGCTTGTGGTGGAACGATATAATTTGGATACTTTTCCAACCCCCCCAAATCTCATATTCTCTATCTTTGTTAATTTATTAATTCAAACTTTAATATTTTGCTGCTGTATCTCTAATTTTAAGTCAGATTACTAATTCACTTGCTTACATTCTGCTTTTTTACTGATATACATATTTAAGGTCCTGAATTTACCCCCAGCATTGCTTTAGCTATGTCTCTCAGGTAGTCATGTATAATGCTTTTATTATATTATTTTAGAGACAATATACTTCAATTTTGTATTACCTATTTGATGCTCTAAAATTATAGGGATCTGTTTTTAATTTGCACACAGAAAACATTGTTTTCATAATTTAAAAAAAAGAATTATAAATTTCTAGACTTATTTCATTGTAATGAATCATCATCCTACCTGTGTATTCTTTTATAAATTTCTCCTTTTTTTCCTATGATTTCTGATCTATGAATGCTGTTACTAAACGTTAAATATATGACTATTTTATCTTACATATAAATTGCATCCTTTATCACCTTGGAGTGTCCTTCTCCATCCATTTCAGTGCTTTTGGCCTTAATTCTACCTTGTTTGTATTAAAAACCTGACCTTTGCCATTTTTTGTTTGCATTTACCTGGGATATATTTTTACTTGCCACCCTTTTGAATAACTGTGCTTTATGTGTATCTCTTATATATACAATGTAGAGTTTAGTTTTGCTTTGTGATACAATCTTAAATTCCTCTTTTCCTTAAATTGGTAATGCAAGTCTGTTTATCTTTGCAGATGGTAAAGGTATATGTGTTCTTTTTTTGTAATAAAATAATGAATGCACTAATATACCCTTTCTCAGAATTGTCTTTTGTATAGTCAAATATATAGCTATTACTTGCCTCAACTATTCCTATGCCTTATTATATTTAAGGCATATAAGATGATTCCCATCTATTACAATTAGATAATCAGTACACTTACTCTACCTACACATTCTTTTCTCTACTTCTCCCAATTGGTATTAATTACATGACTTTGACGTTCTTAAGGCATATAACATTTACCTTCTGCTCTTTCACTGTATTCCTACATTTGTTTTGGCTTTATTTATACAGTTAAAAGTATTCAAAATTCATTGTCAATCTTTTAGCTTAATTTTCTTTGTCATCACTTCTCTTGGCTCAAAATGGTTCTCTTGTAGTATCCTCATAAAAGCTCACAGAACAATAGCCTCCGAAATCTGGCCAATTCAAATGCGTGTGTCTACAGTCTTTACACATGAAGGACAGTTTGACTGGATGTAAATCATTGGCTTGCATTTTCTATCCTTGAACTCTTTGTAGATGTTTCACTATCTTTTAGTATGGAATTGTTCTATGGAAAAAATTGAGGCTAGTTTAATTCTTTTCTCTTTATACGTGACTTGATCTTTTTGTCTGACTGTTCAAAGAATTATTTAACTAACTTTAACAACCCACAATTTTACTAGGACATTTCCCAGCATTGACCATTCTGGTTCCATCTTCTCTTACACACACAGTGTCCCTTACACAGTTCTTTATATATATAGCTTTGCATTCCCTTTTTTAGTAGAGTTTTATTGAATAATGTATTGAAATATTTGTTCTATTTCATTGTTTCAGTTTTCTTCGTTAGCTACTCCATTTACACATAAGTTCACTCTCCTTTGCCAGGCTTCTAAGTCTATCATTGCCTCACCCATCCCTTTTAAACTCTTTATTCACTTTATTATTATCATCATCATTTACTTCCCAGTTTCTATCTTCCAGGTTTCTAACCACATCTTTAAAAAAAAAAAAATTTTCTCTCTACTCTTATGCTACTCAACACAGTATACTTCTGTGCCCACAATGTGCAGAGATTTCTCACAATGGACAACAACTGGGTGTCTATAATTTTAGGTCAATTCCTATACTATCTACCTGGGATAGCATCACATCCCACAGGTTGAGGGCTCAGTCCCACAAGACTGCTCCTGACTTCAGATTCCAGTGACAAGCAGGAGGTTGTAACCTACACTTCTCACTAATCAGCTATAAATTGGGGGTTCCCATAACACTCTCCTCATTAATTAATTGGCTAGAGTGCCTCACAGAACTCAAGGAATTGCTTTACTTACATCCATTCATTTATTATGAAAGATATTTCTAAGGGTACAGATGAATAGCCAAATGAAAAAGATGCACAGAGTAAGCTATGTGGGAAGGAGCATGGAGCTTTTGTGCCTTTTCCAAACATAACACCCTCCAGGAACTTCCATGTTTTCAGCAATCCAGAAGCTCTTTTCACCCTGTCCTTTTGGGGTTTTATGAAGGCCACATTACACAGGTATAGTTGATTACATCATTGGCCATTGGTCAATTTTAGCCCCTCTCTCCTTCCTGGAGGTCAGGGTTGGACTGACAGTTCCACCCATCTAATGACATGGGTCATTTTCCTGGCAACTAGCCCCCATCCTGATGCTATCCAGGAGCCCACCAAAAGTTACCTCATTAGAACAAACGATGAGTCTGTCACCTGATTTTGGAGGCCTTTGCCCTATCCTCCTATCACTCAGGAAATTATAAAGGTCTTAGGTGCACTCTCTCTCTCCTCTCTCTCTTTCTCTCTCTATATATACACACATACACACACATGCAGTCTTATATAATCTTCTATAGATGTATGATTTTACATTATTTCACAGTATCACACCCAATTTTCCACACTATCTGTTTTCTTCTGTCATCCCACCAGTTTTGTTTTTGTTTCAGGTTTTTGTTAAAATTAATGCTCTTATTTCCTTAGTGATTCCAGCTCATACTTCATTGCTTCTGTTGTCACATCATTTCTTTCCTGACTACATTTCTGATCTGTGATTTTTGTTTTTAAATGTGATTGATCCATTGTCTTTAAATCACGTGTTGAAACACATTCTGGTGAATGTTCTTTTGTTTCTAAATTTTGCAGCCCTTTTCTATATTTTTCTGATGACATTTTTTGTGTCAATATCATGCCAGTTTTTCCCTATATTATTCATTACTGAATGAATTGGATTTTTCTAGACCAGCTATTTGTAGTTGGTTGGAGAGGGAGCAACTGTAGCCCTCTAAGCTTTATACTCAAAGAATTACTTCTACTTTACTGCCACAGAGGCAGATGACTTCCTGCAAACGTGGCTTGTGCATGTGATTCTTCATCTAGCTCTATATCTTATTATTTGAAAGAAATGGGGTCTCACCCTACTAATCCATTTCTTACACTTAGTTTTCAGCAAAAACTAAGGACAACGTCCCTTCAGGAAGTTGTTTGTGCTGGTATTATTGTGAATCTGCTACCTCTGGACTAATGAGTCACTCTCCATATTTCTTGTTTTCATTGCCTTCCTTGTGACTTTTAACTGATCTGTGAATTAAATCTGTCTCATAGTCTTTTGGAAACTGTGATTTAAGGGTCATGTATTTACTGGAATCGCTTCTTCTTTCTCTCTTGTAATATGAGGCAAAAGCCAAATATGGGAGCAGGCACTCCTATGTTTTGTTTTTGTTTTTTCTGATTTAATGATGATGAAGCAATTTCTATCTAATAAGTTCTACTTTCTCTATAAAGTCTGAGACATAGGGCAGAGATGGCTTGTTTAAATATTTAGGAAGAATAAACAAGGTAAGAAAACGGGATTGCAGAGAGTTTGAAAGCAAAGTTAAAGAGGCATTTGTTAACATTGCTGGGATTTTCTGAGTACTAATTTTGTTTGCATGATCACACACATAGGGTGTTAGATACTAATCTACATGGTTGTTTGATTCTTATCTGCTGGGCAAGAGATGATCATTTAGATTCAAATTTTTCCAGGTTAATGCTATTGAAAAAGAGGCTAGCTATAATGACTTTGTGATCCTAATAGAAACAGGTTTTAGCAAGAGGGAGGAGAAGCAAATGTCTATAAGTAATATTGAGGAACAAGGAAGATACCAATTTCAACTTCTGAGTTACCTGGATTATGAAAGGAAAACAAAACAATGTCCACTTGAGATGCTAGCAGGAAAAAGAAATAATTTTTTAGGAACTACCAAATTTCAGGTTAGGTAAGTAAATGAAGGAAACATTCAGAGAAGCTGTGCATATAGAGCAGTTTTCTGATAATGAAGCAAGTTTCTGAAAACACTGAAAAGATCATGGGGAACAACTCTGAGTAGCTAAGGAGGTTCCTGTAACCATCTCCAGTTTTCAGTGTTCTTTAATTTTCCTAATTGTGGCTAGGGAAGTATGCCTGAGTTGATTCTATTGGAGTCATAATTTCAGTGGTACATGCGTAATAAGTGGCATAATTGGATGAGACACAGAACCGCTCTAAACCAGTACTTTCTTGTTTTCATAGTGCTGTTATGAAGATCAGGGAGAGATCACACATATATAAAGTAGCAAGCATGAGGCCTGGCATATAGTAGGGACATCAAATATTTGTACCTTCTTTCTTTCTCATTCTGTAAGGTATTCTGTGAAGGTTTCGTTGACATACAGTAAAGATCTTTTTGATACATTCTAGTGAGATCTGTCTTAACACTTTCCTTTCATAGGCAGCTATTTGGGCCGCCTCCTCCCTCATTCCCTTTCATAGATGCAGTCTCCTTCCCTACATTCACTTCTTTTTGCATTGGAAGTTATCAGAAGGCTTAAGGTGGGTATGAACACTATCTTCTAACATTGCTGTGGTCTTATTGCTGAGTTGGCTATGACAATACCTTTTCTCAGGATTACGCCTCTTCTTCCAATATTTCTCTGCTATAGAAAATATAGGCATGTATAAATTTGCCATGGAATGAAAATTCCCAGGGGCAATGGTTTTAGGTATATATGTCAACATCATTCTACCTTCGAGATCCTAATTCCTCAGAGTTTTACAGTATAATCACGTAAGACTTAATATTAAGAATTAAATTGGGTGGCAATTTTAAAGATAGTTGGGTATCAAGCAAAGAGCTCTTTCACTGTTTGACAACTTATCAGAAAGGCATTTCAGTCTTTTAGTGTTTCTTCTACATCCACTTTTCCTTTGACTGTTATCATAAGCAGGGTATGGATGACCAAAGCTACTCTATATTGAATTGACAGGGTGCAGGCAATTAGGCATTGTTGTCTTGCTGATACATTCACTGTCAAACTGTGACAACAGCTGACAGGGGTGAAAGATACCCTGGGAATATTTCTAGGAGATCAAATGAGAAGTCTTTCTTTGAGTGTGATAGGTGTTGTTTATGGATCCCTTGAGGAGAAAGTGTCTCTCTCAATATGAGTTAAATGTTTAATCTCTGTACTGTGCTGAGAACACTGTCCAGGCTAAAGAAATCATGTCCTTTTATTCCATTTATTTGCAATTGAACAAAGAGTTATCATTCCAACAGCATTTAAACATGTAAACCTGACCTATCTCTATGCAGCAATGTCTCTATTAGCTGTAGATAATATAGTATATAATTATGTAATACAATCATGTACTGTATTTGCAGTCTCCTCAGATAGAAGGGTGTTGAGTTATGCCAAATGAATCATGTAAAACACGTACCGGTTCTTTGCTAATTGGCCAATTGTCAGGTACTAAAAATTCAGAGGAATAAAGGGGCATAATAATTTGACATTTGCAAAATTCCTATTTTCTACTGGTTCACAACCTTCTGAAATAAATATATACATTGACCAGATTCAGAGCACAGCTGCACCAGCTGTAACATTGAATGCGTTCTGAATTCTCATCTCTACTCTATTTTCACAGATTGCTGTGGAGTTGTTGTGAGGAGTGGCCCACTTGGTTTCATAGCAGAATGATAGTTTATTATCCATGAGTGACTGGGTGCATAGGGGGTGGTGGTGGGGGGCGGGGGTGTTAGTAAGAGAGAGGAGGAAGAAATGATGAAAGGAGGGAGAAAAGTCAGGGCAAGTCACACAGTAATAATGTTTGTTGGGAGTGACTGCTGCATTACAGCAAACTATTCTCTATATTAGAAAAGGCAATAAAGGACATTATATCAGGCAAAAGACTGATAAGGAATGTACTACATCATTTCTAAGGCACATAGACTTCTGATGTTTTCTTTTTCTTCTTTAAAAGGTGGATCCAAATCCAATAAGCTAATCTCTGAATGGATTTCCTTTTAGTTATTCTGAATTACGAATTCTGAGTACCAGATACTGAATCAGAGAGAACTGCCCCAGTGATGATTACCAGTTGAACCACAAAGCTCTTCAAAGTGGGTTGTATCTTTTCTGTGCAAACTCTTCATTCTATTTAACAACATCACTGTATTACTAAGTTATAAAGTGGTATTCTTATTATAGAAATGCTAGAAGTTCTATACAACTAACTGCTGGCTGGAATTATCTCACAAAATGTTACCCAGTTTTCATACCTCAAGGAAAGAACATTACCTTAGAGTTGAAGCTTGAAAAGTAAAAAGAAAACTATAGAAATCAAACCCTTTACCATATTTGGGTCATATTTTAACTTTCTCTATGTTACCACCGCAGAGATTTCTATTGTTCCTTAAAGTCTATGCAAATAAATGTCTCCTGAAAATGACCAATAAAAGAGAGAGGCCACACAAACAGAAGGTTTTCATGTTACGCAATTGATAGAGTTAAGCTGGATCATTACATTAGTAATTTGAGTACTGAATTCTCATTCCAGTTGTGTTTTCTCCTTTGTCATCTGTAAAATGTAAATAATCAAATGGCCCTAATTTTAAGTCTGCAACAGAAATTATCATTAGTACTGTTTTCTGGAGCTTGCAGATGAGAGGTGAAGAGTTTTATTATTAAGTATTGCTTGCCAAAGGCAGCAGCTCTCATGTCGTATTTTGCTGGAGCAATGAAGTGCCAAAGCAGGAATGTGCCAGAGTACTCATAATAATAAAGAATTAACTCAGCGTTACGAGGGAGGTTGACTCCAGCTTGTTCCTGCTATAAGAGTTCCATAGTCTCTGATCTCCCCATTTCCTGAAATTGTCTTCCAGTTTCTGTTGCTAGAGTAATACTTAAGGAGAAACAAGAAGCCACAATTTATTTGATATCCCTTTTCCTTAGAATTCACATAAGTAAGTAGAACTCAGTGCAGAAGTAGAGAGAAAGTAAATATGAGAAGAGTTTAATCTCTGTGGAGTACTGATAATGCTCCTCTCTGGCTTGGCTTAATGAGATATTTTTAGCTTTGTGTTTTTCAACTGGTGTGGGCTCTCCAGGAATGAAGGGTGGAGATGTGCTCAACATATCCTAGATCAGTAAATCAAACTGAGGTCCAAGGTTTATCTGTATATTAATCACTGGGATGCTGATTAAAACTAAAAATTCCAGAGCCACGCCCAAAAACTACTGAAAGAAAATCTCTTAGAATAGGGTTCGGGATACTTTCTAAAGGTGCTGGAGAAGAAAGGAGTTGACCTAAGCAACTTTGTAAAACAGTGTTTTGAACAGACAGTGTTAGGCTAAATACAAAAAAAATGAAAACAAAAAACTACAAAATGTGCTTTTGCTGATAAATTGGTTTCTCACAGTAAAAGGAATTAGCAATTCTGAAATTACTTGTATAATAGGTTTGAACAAATGAGTAAATATATTGTAGATAATTGAATCAGGTTTCACACTGTCTGAGGAAATAAGGAGGAATGCTAGAATGAACCCTGTGGTACTAGATTAGACTTGGAGATATCAGTATGAAGTCACATTTGTGTGTGTGTGTGTATATATATACATATGTATACACACACACACACACACACACACACACACACACACACACAATATAAGCACCCAAGGATATTTGGAGAAATGGCTGATTCTAGGGCTAGGTCAGAGAAAATAGAAACTGTACCTGTAGCATCTTGTGGTTCATGAAAGTAAGGAAGAACTCAAGAAGAAAAACAAAAGAAAGAAAAGGACATTGGAGTCAGTCTAAAAGACATGCCAATTGCCAAAGATGAAACAATTTGAGTAACGAAATAAATAATAATATTGGATTATAGCCCAAAGAATAAAATAAACATCTGAGAGTCCATACTAACATAAGTAAATAATAGGATGAAGGGATAAATCTTCCTTGCAGAAAAATTCCAATTAATAAATGTAAAATAAATGAGGAAACCAGAAAATCACCATTAGTATCACAGTGATAGGAAAAGGGATAGAGCAAGATGGTGGAATAGAAGGCTATACAGATCTTTCTTCTCGCAAGGACATCAATTTAACAACTACACACACATACAAGCAAACACCTTTGTAAGAACCAAAAATCAGGTAAGCATTCACAGTACCTGGTTTTAACTTCATATCACTGAAAGAGGCACTGAAGAGGTAGAATAAACAGTCCTGAATCACTGATGCCATCCCTCCTGGGCCCCCTGGCAGCAGCAGTGTGGGGGGCAGAGCATTTCTGTGCCCTGGCGAGGAGAGCCGGTACTCGTGAGGCATTGAACTCAGTGCAGTTCTATCACAGCAGAAAGCAAAACCAGACCAACCTCAGCTAATGCCTGCCCACAGAAGGAGCATTTAAACCAGTCCGAGCAAGAGGGAAATCACTGATCCCAGTGGTTGGAATTTTAGTTCCCACAAGCCTTACCACCATGGGCTAACATGCTCTCAACCCCAAATAAATTTGAAAGGCAATCTAGACCACAAGTACTATAACACCTATGTAAGTTCTAAGGCTGAACTGGGCTCAGAGGCAGTGGACTGGGGGGCACATGACCTACTGAGACACCAGCCATGGTGGCAAACGGAGTGCTGGCATCACCCCTACCCTAAACCTAGGCTACACTGCTCACAGCACCAAAAGAGGCCTCTTCCTTCCACTTGAGGGGAGAAGATGGAATGGTGGGGAGGACTTTGTCTTACATCTTGGTACCAGCTCAGCCACAGCAGGATAGGGTAGTGGCCAGAGTCATGAGGCCTCCATTCCAGGTCTTAGCTCCTGGACATTTCTGGACAAACCCTGTGCCAGAAGGGAACCCACTCCTTGAAAAGAAGGACCCAGTCCTGGCAGGTCTCACCACCTCCAAACTGAAGAGCCCTTGAGCCCTGAATAACCAGCAGCAATACCCAGATGCTTCATCAAGGGCTTTGGGTGAGACTGACACTTGCTGACTTCAGATACCAGCTTAGCCACAGGACCTAGAGCAACAAATGGGCACTTGGGGTTTCCGAATCCAGGACGTAGTTCCGGGATGGCATTTCTGGACCTGCCCAGGGCCAGAGATGAGCCAGCTCCCCAGAAGGATGAGTCCCCTGCCAGGCAGCATTTACCACAAGCTGACTGAAGATCCATGGTGCCTTAAGGGAATACCAGTGGCAGTCTGGCAGTACTCCCCATGAGCCTGTGGTAGCCAAAGGGAGGGAAGAGTGGGAAGGACTGCATTTTGTGGTTTGAGTGCCAGCTCAGCTGCAGAATAGTAGAACACCAGGTAGAGTTCTAAGATTTTTTACTTTAGTTCCTGGCTCACAGAAGGCACCTCTGGACCCAACTGGGGCATGGGGGAACTTGCTGCACTGAAGAGAGTGACAGGCCTGGCTGGTGTTGCCACCTGGTGATTGTAGACTTCCAGGGCTTTGAGCAATCATAGGTGGTAGCAGCCAAGGAGTGGTTACAGCAGACTTGGGGAGAGACCCAGTGCTGTGCTAGGTTCAGGTCTAACTCAGCACAATCCTAGGGGTGGTGGCCACAGGGATGCTTGTGTCGCTGCATGCCCAGCTCCAGGTAGCTCAGATCAGAGAGACTCCATTTGTTTGGAAGAAAGTAAGGGAAGAAAACAAGAGTCTTTGCCTAGTAATCTAAAGAATTCTTCCAGATCTTGGACAAGACCATCAAGGCAGTACCTTGACAAGTCTGCAAGAACCACATCATTAATGAGGTTGGGGTCCCCCCCTCAAAGAAGATACAGCATAAATTGCAACATGCAAGTCATTTCAAATATCTGGAAAGCCTTCCCAAGGAGGAAAAATTTCTTGAGCAATATCCCACAAGCACATGCAACCAAAGCAAAAAGGGGCAAATGGGATCACATCGAGTTAAAAAGCTTCTCCACAGCAAAGGAAACAATCAACACAGTGAAGAGACAGTCCACCGAATAGGAGAAAATGTTTGCAAACTACCCATCTGACAAAGGATTAATAACCAGAAAATATAAGGAGCTCAAATAACCCTATAGAAAAAAATCTAATAAACTGATTTTTAAATGGGCAAAATATTTGAATTGACATTTCAGAATTCTATCAGATAAGTTTAACAAACAGATTGAAATAATAAAAAAGAATTAAGCAGAAGTTCTGAAGTTGAAAAATAAAATTGGCATAGTGAAGAATGCATCAGAATCTTTTAATAGCAGAATTGATCAAGCAGGAAAAAGAATTAGTGAGCCTGAAGACAGGCTAATTGAAAATACACAGTCAGAGGAGACAAAAGAAAAAAGAATAAAAAATAATGAAGCATGCCTACAAGATCTAGAAAATAGCCTCTAAAGGGCAAATCTAAGAGTTATTAGCCTTAAAGAGGAGGTAGAGAAAGAGATAGGGGTAGAAAGCTTATTCAAAGGGATAATAACAGAGAACTACCCAAACCTAGAGAACGATATCAATATCCAAGTACAAGAAGGTGATAGAACACCAACCAGATTTAACCCAAAGGAGACTACCTCAAGGCATTTAGTACTCAGACTCCCATAGGTCAAAGATAAAGAAAGGATTCTAAAAGCAGCAAGAGAAAAGAAACAAATATACAATAGAGTTCCAACACATCTAGCAGGAGCAGACTTTTCAATGGAAACCTTACAGGCCAGGAGAGAGTGGCATGACATAATTAAAGTGTTGAAGGAAAAAACTTTTACCCTAGACTAGTATATCCAGTGAAAATATCCTTCAAACTTGAAAAAATAAAGACTTCCCCAGACAAACAAAAGCTGAGAGATTTCATTAACAACATACCTGTCCTCAAGAAATGCTAAAAGGAGTACTTCAGTCAGAAAGAAAAAAATGTTAATGAGCAATAAGAAATTATCTAAAGTTACAAAACTCACTGGTAATAATCACACAGAGAAACACACTGTAATCATAACACTGTAACTGTGGCATGTAAATTACTCTTAAGTAGAAAGACTAAATGATAGTCAAAAATAACTATAATAACTTTTCAAGACACAGATAGTTCAAAAAGGTATAAATAACAAACATTTAAAAAATGGGGACAAAGTTAAGACTTAGAGTCTTTATTACTTTTTTTCTTGCTTATTTGTTTGTTTATGCAAATATTGTTTTCAGTCTAACTAATGTGTTATAGTATTTGCAAGCCTTGTGGTAACCTTAAACCAGAACCCATATAAATGATACACAAAAAATAGAAAGCAAGAAGCTAAATAATATCACCAGAGGAAAAATCACCTTCACTAAAATGAAGACAGGAATGAAAGAATTAAGGAAGAGAAGACCACAAAACAACCAAAAAACAACAAAATGGCAGGAATAACTCTCTGCTTATTAACAATAACATTGAATATAAATGGACTAAACTCTCCAATCAAAATACACAGAGTGGCTGAATGGATGAAAAAGCAAAACCCATTAATCTGTTACCTGCAAGAAACACACTTCACCTATAAAGACACATAAACTGAAAATAAAAGGATGGAAAAGATATTCCATGCCAATGGAAACCCAAAAAGAGCAGGAGTAGTTATATATATGTCAGACAAAATAAATTTCAAGACAAAAACTATAAAAAGAGACAAAGTTAGTATATAATAATAAAGGGGTCAATTCAGCAAGAGATAACAATTGTAAATATATATGCACTCAACACTGGAGTACCCAGATATATAAAGCAAATATTATTAGAGAGATAGGCCCCAATACAATAATAGCTGGAGACTTCAACACCCCACTTTTAGCATTGGACAGATCTTCCAGACAGAAAATCAACAAATATACATTTGACTTGATTTCTACTATAGACAAAGTAGATCTTATAGATATTTACAGAACAATTCATCTGAGAACTGCAGAATACACATTCTTTTCCTTAGCACATGGATTATTCTCAAAGATCATATGTTAGGTCACAAAACAAGTCTTAAAACATTTTTTAATTGAAATAATGTCAAGCATCTTCTGTAACCACAATGGAATAAAATTGGAAGTCAACAACAAGAGGAATTTTGAAAACTATAAAAATACATGGAATTTAAACAATATGCTGCTGAATGGCCAGTGGATCAATGAAGTAACTAAGAAAGAAATTGAAAAATTTCTTGAAACAAATGATAATAGAAACACAACATATCAAAACCTATGAGATGCAGGAAAGCAGTGCTAAGAAGGAAGTTTATAGCTATAAACACCTACATCAAAAAAGAATGAAAATTTCAAGTAAACAACCTAACTATGCAACTTATAGAACAAGAAAAGCAAGAGCAAACCAAACCCAAAATTGGTAGAAGAGAAGAAATAATAATGATCAGAACAGAAATTAATGAATTTGAAATGAAAAAGTATAAAAGATGAATGAAACAAAAACTTGTTTATTAAAAGTTAAAATCAACAAACTTGTAGCTTGACCATGTGATAAAAAAAGAGAGAGGATCCAAATATAATCAGAGATGGAAAAAGAGATATTAAAACTGATACTGCAGAAAATCAAGGGAACATTAGTGGCTACTTTAAGCAACTATATGCCAATAAGTTGAAAAATCTAGAAGAAATGGATGAATTCCTAGACACAGAAAACATACCAAGATTGAACCATGAAGAAATCCAAAACCTGAACAGACCAATGACAAGTAACAAGTAAAAAATTATAATAAAAGTAAAAAATTGTAATAAGTCTCCCACTGAAGAAAAGCCTGTGACTCAATGGCTACACTGCTAAATTCTATCAAACATTTAAAGAACTATCACAAATCCTACTCAAACTATATCAAAAAGTAGAGGAGGATTGAATGCTTCCAAATTCATTCTACAAAGCTAAAATTACCCTGATACCGAAACCAAAGACACATCAAAAAAAAGGAATATACAGGCCAATATCACTGATTTGATATTTATGCAAATATCCTCAACAAATTACAAGCAAACAAAATTTAATAATATATTAAAAATACCATTCATCATGACCAAGTGAGATTTTATCCCAGGGATGCAAGGATGATTCAACATATGCAAATCAATGTGGCACATCACATCAACACAATGAAGGACAAAAACCATAAGACTGTTTTAATTTATGCTGAAAAAGCATTTGATAAAATTCAACATCTCTTCATGAAAAAAACCCTCAAAAAACCTGGTATAGAAGAAACATATGTCAACATAACAAAAGACATATATGACAGACCCACATCTAGTATCATACTGAATGAGGAAAAACTGAAAGCCTTTCCTCTAAGATCTGGAACATGACAAGGATACCCACTTTCACCACTGTTATTCAAGATAGTACCAGAAGTCCTAGCTAGAAGAGAAAGATATAAAAGGCATCCAAATTGGAAAGGAAGAAATCAAATTATTCTTGTTTGCAGATGATATGATCTTATGTTTGGAACAATCTAAAAACTCCACAAAAAAAACTATTACAACTGATAAATTTAGTTACAATCGTCATACATAAAATATATAGGAATTAACCAAAGAAGTGAAAGCCCTCTTTAATGAAAACTATAAAACACTGGTGAAAAGATTTGAAGAAGACACCAAAAAAATGGAAAGATATTCCATGTTCATGGATGGAAAAATCAATATTGTTAAAATGTGCATACTACCCAAAGCAATCTACAGATTCAATGCAATCCCTATGAAAATACCAATGACATTCTTCACAGAAACAAAAAAACTATCCTAAAATGTCTATGGAACCACAAAAGACCCAGAATAGCCAAAGCTATCCTAAGCAAAAAGAATAAAACTAAAAGAATCACATTGCCTGACTTCCGATTATACTACAGGGCTATAGTAAACAAAACAGCATGGTACTGGCATAAGAACAGACACATAGGCCCATGGAACAGAATAGAGTACCCAAAAACAAATCCACACACCTATAGTGAACTCATTTTCAACAAAGGTGCCAAGAACATATGCTGGGGAAAAGACAGTCTCTTCAATAAATGGTGCTGGGAAAACTGGATATTCATATGCAGAAGATTAAAACTAGATACCTATCTCCTCTCACCCTATACAAAAATCAATCTGAATGGAATAAAGACTTAAATATAAGACCTCAAACTATGAAATCACTACAGGAAAACATTGGGGGCAACTATCCAAGGTTTCGCTCTGGGCAAAGATTTCTTAAGTAATTCTCTACCAGCACAGGCAACTAAAGCAAAAATGGACAAATGGGATCACATAAATTTAAAAAGATTTTGCACAGCAAAGGAAACAATAATCAACAAAGTGAAGAGGCAACCCACAGAATAGGAGAAAATATTTGCAAACTACCCATCTGACAAGGGATTCATCACCAGAATATATAAGGAGCTCAAACAACTCTGGGAAAAAAATCTAATTATACAATCAAAAAAATGGGCAAAAGATTTTAATGGACATTTCTCAAAAGAAGACATACAAGTGGCAAACGGGCATATGAAAAGGTGCTCAACATTTTTGATTATCAGAGAAATGCAACTTAAAACTACAATGAGATATTATCTCACTCCAAATAAAATGGCTTATATCCAAAAGACAGGCATTAACAAAGGCTGGCGAGGATGTGGAGAAAAGGGAACTCTCATGTACTGTTGGTGGGAATGTAAATTAATACAACCACTATGGAGAACACTTCGGAGGTTCCTCAGAAAACTAAACATAGAGCTACCACACAATTCATCAATTCCGCTGCTGGGTAAATATCCAAAAGAAAGAAAATCAGTATATCAAAGAGATGTCTGCACTTCCATGTTTGTTGCAGTTTTGTTCACAATAGCCGAGATTTGGAAGCAACCTAAGTGTCCATCAACAAATAAATGGATAAAGAAACTGTGGTACTTATATACAATGGAGTACTCTTCAGCCATAAAAAAAGAATGAGATTCAGTCATTTGCAGCAACATGGATGGAAGTGGAAGTCATTATGTTAAGTCAAATAAGCCAGCCACATAAAGACAAACATTATATTTTCTCACTTATTTGTTGGACCTAAAAGTCTAAATAATTGAACCTATGGAGAGTAGGATAGTTACCAGAGGCTGGGAGTGTTGTGGGGGTGGGAATGGGATGGAGGTGAGGATGGTTGATGGGTCCTAAAATAGCATGAATGAATAAGGCCTAGTATTTTATAGGTCAACAGAGTAACTATAGCCAATAATAATTTAATTGTACATTTAAAAGTAACTAAAAATGTGTGATTGGTTTGTTTGTAACACAAAGGCTGAATGTTTGAGGGGATGGATATCCCATTTTCCATGATGTGATTATTATGCCTGTATCAAAACATCTCATGTACCCCATAAATATATACACATAGTATGTACCCACTAAATAATAAATAGAAAAAGAATATCACAATGGTAATTCATGCAGGCAATATCAACAGATGAATGGTAAAATTAGTGGTAAAACTTTAAAGAAGAAGAGGATATGTATTTAATCTCAGTTTCTTCCCCAAAATATGAATTACTGTGATTGTTTTCTAATGCACATTCAAAAATGCTTTGATACTCTTCTCCATAGCAGGTGGAACTTAATTCCCCTACCCTTGAATATGGCTGGATTTAGAGACTATTTATGAAAATAGTGCAGAAAAATAAAAATAGTAACTTTGCAGTGTAGAAACCTAGCAACACCACTTTGACGGTCACTAAATCCAGCCACACTCAGTCAAGGTTAACATCATCAGTAATAAGCTTTATTGAAGGTATTGACCCCCGATATGATGCAGTGAGAAAGTGATGTCATCTCTTTTAATATATATCATTAATTCTGTAACCTCAAACCAGTCATGAGAAAACATTAAACAAAATTGTCAAGGTCATGAAATGAGGAAAAACTGAGAAACTGTCACATATTGACAGAGATCTAGAAGACACAACACCTAAATGCAATGTAGTATCCGAGATTGGATCCCGGAACGGCAAAAGGACATTAGTGCAAACATTGAGTAAATTTGAGTAAATTTTACAGTCTAGTTACCAGTATGTACCAATGTTAATTTATTAATTTTGATAAGTGTAATATGGTTATATATGATGTTATTACAAGAATCTGGGTGGAAGGTATATGGGAACTCTCTTAAGTCAGCTCTTGTTGCCATAACATGCCATAGACTTGGTGGCTTAAGCAACAGAAGTTTATTTTCTCAGTTTTGCAGACCAGAAGTCTGAGATCAAGGTGCCAAAATGCATAGTTTCTGGTGAGGGCTCTCCTCCTAGATTGTAGACGGCTGCCTTATTGCTGTGTCCTCACATGACCTTTCCTTTGCACATGGGCAAGAGGAAAAAGAGACATCATGTGAGTTTTGTGTGTCTCTTCTTATAAGGACACTAGTCCTATCAGATCAGGTCCCCACCCTTATGACCTCATTTAACCTTAATTACTTCTTTAGAGGCTCCATCTTTAAATAAAGCCACACTGAAGGTTAGGACTTTAACGTATGAATTTTGGGAGAACACAAACATTCGGTCCATAACATCTCTGTACTACCTTTGCAATTACTCTGTAAATCTAAAATTATTTCAAAACAAAAAGTTAAAATGGGAAATGGAACAAAAATGTAATGTGATAGCTTAGTGGAGTCATTATAATGTTTTCTTTTCTCATTAATATATGATAATATACTTTGTTAAAACCTAGTTATTATCACTTGTGTTTTCATAAACACTAAACTGTCCATAATTGTTTTTTATGCATGGTGCTATAGCAGAAACATGACTTTAGTTGTGAAACACGTAAGTTGCTAACAGAGAACTAAGAACTGACATTTTTATTAATGTATTATAAAATGTTATATGTATACCAATAAATAGACATCAATGAGGCAATGGGTTGCAAAATCTCATTTTGACAGCAGTCCAGCTCTCCAAGGTCAGTGAGCAATAAGAAAAAAGTGTCAACCATTTAAGATAGAAAATAATTTCTGAAGTTTATTCCTGCTGCTTTCTCATCTCCTATAAAACACACACACACACAAGTAAAAATGCAAACTAACATTTCAGTGGTTTGTTAATAATCGGTCTGCAGTGAATTAAACCTGTATTCATTCTGTTATATGTTTTTGGCAGCTTGGAACTCTATATATTTTAGTTTTTCTCTATTCCCAAAATGCAGATTGCTTGATGGTGTGTGAGAGAGCTAATTAGATATAAATACCAACCAGCACCCAAATAACAAGGATCATAATGATCATACAGTGAACAGCTGTGCCATTCTATAAATTGGTTTCTTTTCTAATACTGCAGCAATTCAAACATTTTCTAGCTCCAAAAATGTTTTTCCCCTTCATAGGCCAGATTCAATTAAAAAAAAAGTCCTGCTAATGCAGAACTTGAGAGGCCAGAAAAATCTGAGGCTTTGTGAACTTTTGTTACAAAAGCTAGACAGAATTTTTATTGATTCTGGCCTTCTCTGATTCCTTAACTGGTAACACAACAACATATAGGACTAATGCTTACGGGATCAGTGCAAGAAGGGAAAACTAGATTATAATTGAGGATTGAGAAATAAATAGCTGTCTTCTATAAAACTGAGCCTTATTCATTTCTGTTTTGTTTTGCCATTTTTTGTTTTGATCTATCATTGAAAAGATTTGGGGCAGCATTTCAGTGTCACTTTAGAGAAAGCTCTACATTTTATTTAATTCAATGCATATTTATTTAGTGCCTACTCTGTGCCTGGTGCTATTTTGAGTGCCAGTAAGCTAGAGACATACTGTTCTTCCTTCCCTCAAGGAACTAACAGTCTAGCTTGGAAAAAAGACCAAATCCCCTTAATATTATATGGAAAAATAAACCTAAATTGTTCTTTCTGTGGGGCGGGGGAAGGTAAGGCACTGCCCTAGAAAATAATGGAGGACTGAGGCGTTACCTGAAATGAACAGATCCGGAAGACTTCACTGAGGAAGTGATATTTAAGCTGAGGCCTAATTTAAACTGATGAAAAGAAGCTACTCCATGCTTCCACAGAGAATAATGCAGCAGAAATTCATGCTTCTTACTTTATGATCATGTATCTCCATCCTGTTTTGAAGTTACAAAAAAGAGCTGCCAACTTGTAGTTAAAAACGATGCTTGAATGCCTTGTTACCCTTGTAAGACTCCACTAAAATGATAGCAAAAAGATTAAAGCAAGAAAGAGGCATACTATTAATAGGACCAAAAGAATAGAAAAGAAGATAACAGGAAACAAAATGTTGCAATATGGAAAGCAGATGGATGAGTGGAAACTGACTTGACACACCCAGAAAGGCTGAATCCCAAGCTTACAGTAGAGGAAGCCAAGAAACAACCGGATTTTTATCATTGTACCTCCAAAATTCTCAGGAAAGGATAGTACCAGCAACACCTGGAAGATGAATGAAGGGCTAAAAGCAGGAACAACTAGCTTTAAAAGTTTGCTTGAATTTACGTGAGAAGTTAGAACTCAAGCTCCTTCCCTACTTCATGTAACGGACATGCTGCCTTTTCTCTACCTAGGGAAAAGTAATGAAAATTAATTATCTAGAGAAGGTAACATAAACAGTCTCTGGAATGGGAGATACTAGGTTTAACTAAAGTTTGGGCTATTATATTTAAAAAGGGATCATGTGAAAGTTCACATGTTGACTATTAAGAACCCATAATTATTTCCCCACTAAGATTCCAGAATTCTGGCAGCCAAGCCTAAACCCTATGGTAAGATCAGAAAATTCAAGTGTCCTCCAAGAAATGATTTACCCAGATTACACTACTATGAAGCCACAGCGAACAAAACATCCTCTACACGGAGCTTCCAATCTGCTTTTTAGAACATTAATTATAAAGTGGCAGTTAAGAATAACTAGGCAATTTGAAAAAAGCCTCCAATATAAAAGAGAAATATCAAAACAAATAGACATACCCAAACAATTTGGAGCAAACAGAGATTATGAATGAGAACATGATTTAAAAAGTACTAGTATCTTCAAAGGGATAAGAGCCCCTAAAATTAAAATAATTTATCAGATAAGAAAAGCTCATAAGATAAATCTAGAAATATCCAAGAAAGTAGAGCAAAAAGGCAAAGAAGTAGAAAAAGGAGAAAAAGATAGTAAACATAGAGGATTGATCCATGAGATTTAAATTCAAAACTAGGGGTTGCAGAAGGAGAGAATATAGAAATCAGAGGGAAGAAAATAAAGAGATAATCCAATGCAATTTCCCAGGCCTGAAGAACATGAGTTTCCAGATTGAAAAGGCCATAAGTGCCTAGCACAGTGGATAAAAATTGCCCTTACCAAAACATTATCATAAAATTTTAGAACATTGAAGCAGAGAAAAAGCTCCTAAAAGGTTTAGGGAGAAAGAACATGTTTCACACAAAGGCTCAGATCTCAGAATGGTATCAGATTCTCAGCAATATTGGAAACTAGAAGACAATGAAACTATGATTTCAAAATCCTGACAGACAATTATTTTCATCCTAGAGTTCTGTACTTATAAACTATCAGTCAAGCCAAGGGTAGAATAAAAACATTTCAGATATGCAGAGTCTCAAAAACCGTGCCACCCATGTACCACTTTCTAGGAAGCTGCTACAGAATATGCACCTCTAAGGGAAAATACTAAGAAGGGGGAAGAAAACAAGAGACACACACACACACACACACACACACACACACAGATTTGTTCTGGGAAGGACATTAAGAAAAGGAAACTGTGCTTCAATGTATGAAAGAAGATTTACACATCTGGGAAGAGCTTGGGGCCAAATTATTGATAAATATACAGAAAACTAAGCAATCAAAACCAGATTCATTAGTAACTGTGAGGAGAATTAAATATGGGTAGGAAAGGTCAAGCAACCATAGCTTACTACGTAGCTCAACTCAGGTATTTGCTTTTTCATAATCATGTAAAAACTGAAAAATTTAACTTCCTCTATAAGATGGGGCATATGAAGTATAGTGGAGGTTGTGAAAGAGAACTAACTTCTCATTTTCTATGGTAAGAAGAAAATAATGCCAAAAAAGAACCAAAATTAAGTAGCAATATAAATACATTATTTATCAGTGTGATGGTAAGTACTACAATGATGTTGCAAAAATAAGATTGTTTGTCTCAAAGTGGCAAACAATATGGAATAGAGGGAGTCAGAGAAGTTATCTTAACAAGTTTTGTAGAACTACATTAGTTAACTATTTAGGTTATGTACTTGTATAACTTTGATAGAATAAAAACTAAATTCAAAAAAGAAAGTGAGTAATTGCCTAGAAAGAGGCTTGCTTGCATATTCAGGATAAGTGTCAATTTATACTAAAATAATAGCTCTAATTTCTCTGAAATAGAATGATGACAAACATCATAAGAAATTATTTATCTCTTGCTCATTCTTAATTGAATCCAAATTTTGTAGCAGTACTTGATGCCCCTCTTTACTTACTGGCCCATCAACAGAGTCTGGTACAGAATTGATGCTCAATAAATGTTACTTTCCTCTTAAGAACTATTTGCCCTACATGATTTTACGTTGGTTATCGTAATCTGTTGTTGTGTTAGGCTCCCTGTGTGGTCATCCTAGTTTCTCAACTGTATCTTAAATATTCAAAACCCAATTTCACCCCCAACATTCCTCGCCCTGCACGCAGAACAATTTTGGAGGAAATACTGCTACACTGTATATTTCTAAAGGATTTGTTGACTTTTGCTCACTTGAAGTCTCAGGATCTTAAAACTGATCTTTATACAATCCTGAGTTTGTTCTTTTCTTTTTAAAATTTGAACTCATTGACTAAAAAGCTGAATGGCTTATGTTCAGAAAAAGAGATAGTTAATTAATGACAAAATATTCCACGGGATGTGTGGGGATTTAGTGGCACTGCTGTTTGTTCTATTAACAAGAAAGTCGTTGAAATCTGTGTTAAGATACACTCTAAAGGTCTGACGTTCTACCATTTATATACAGATCTTCTATCTGAGGAATGCAATCTGTTGTTACTCAAGAATATTCACCTGTTTCATGAGCGAAGGGGTTCATGGTGTGGGCAATAATAAAACCAAATGATTCATATCATCAGTTCCCTCAGTGTCACCAAATGAGTTTCTCCAAAAAGATTTTAAATAATGCAGTTTGTTTAAAAAAGAGTAGAGGCCACATTTTAAAAATTCAGCTTATAAACTTTGTGCTAATAGATTTAATGGGATGACAAGTCTGTACATCCATTTAAACCTGAGTTATATTACATCTCAGTTGACAAATGGTACATTTTAATTTCACTTCATAAAATAACACTTTTTTATTACATAAGTAAAATAGAGAAAACATAATGTAAAAAGCATAAACAATAGAAAGTATAATATAGGAAAGCACAGACACAGCACAAAATAAAATAAATATCACATGTAATACAACCATCCAGAGATGACCCTGTTAACATTTTGTTAGATTGGTATACATTGTTATTCTCTTTTTTCTAAGTATATGTGTGTGTGTGTGTGTGTGTGTGTGTGTAAATACATTTCTATTTTTTGCCAAATTTAGATTATATACTATACATTGTATTTTAACCTGATTTTTAAAATATTAACAATATGTTATGAGCATTTGTTATGTTAACAGAGTTCTAACATTTTTTTTTTTATTATACTTTAAGTTCTGGGGTGCATGTGCAGAACATGCAAGTTTGTTACATAGGTATACACGTGCCATGGTGGTTTGCTGCACACATCAACCCGTCATCTACATTAGGTATTTCTCCTAATGCTATCCCTCCCCTAGCCCCCTACCCCCTAACAGGCCCTGGTGAGTGATGTTCCCCTCCCTACGTCCATGTGTTCTCATTGTTCAGCTCCCACTTATGAATGAGAACATGAGGTGTTTGGTTTTCTGTTCTTGTGTTAGTTTGCTGAGAATGATGGTTTCCAGCTTCATCCATGTCCCTGCAAAGGACATGAACTCATGCTTTTTTATGGCTGCATAGTATTCTATGGTGTATATGTGCCACATTTTCTTTATCCAGTCTATAATTGATGGGCATTTGGGTTGGTTCCAAGTCTTTGCTATTGTGCCAAAGGATTATAAATCATTCTACTATAAAGACACATGCACACATATGTTTATTATGACCTATGATTTTTAATGTGGTATATTTTTCAATCATATGAATATGCCATGATTCACATAATAAGTATCCTTCTATAAGGCATTCTTTCTAATATTTTCTGATTATAAATGAAGCTGATATAAACATCATTGTGTATGGATCTTGGTTTATCTCTATTATAACTGCTTAAAAATAAATTTCTAAAATTGGAGTTTCTGCATCAAACCCTTCTTACACTTCGATTCAACAATTCTACCTATAGAAACTTACTCTAAGGAAATAATTAATGCTTATTTTAAATCTAATTTTAGAGACTGAATAGTCAAGGCAATCCTAAGCGAAAAGAACAAAACTGGAGGCATCCCATTACCAGACTTCAAACCATACTAGAAGGCTGCAGTAACCAAAACAGCATGATACTAGTACAAAGATAAACCAATGAAACAGAATAGGAAGCCCAGAAATATAGCCACACACCTACAACCATTGATCTTTGACAGTCAAAAATAACAAGCAATGGATAAAGGACTCCCTGTACAATAAATGGTGCTGGGATAACTGGCTAGTCATATGCAGAAGATTGAAACTGGACACCTTCTTTTCACTGTATACAAAAATCAACTCAAGATAGATTAAAGACTTAAATTTAAAACATGAAACTATAAAAACTCTGGAAGATAACCTAGGAAACCATTCTGCACATAGGACCTGGCAAAGATTTTATTATGAAAATGCCAAAAGCAATAGCAACAAAATTAAAAATTGACAAATGGGGTGTAATTAAGCTAAAGATCTGCACAGCAAAAGAAACTATCAATAGAGTAAACAGACACCCTGCAGAATGGGAGAAAAGATTTTCAAACTATGCATCCAGCAACGGTTTAATATCCAGAATCTGTAAGGAACTTAAATTAACAAAAAATAACCCCATTACAAAATGGGCAAGGCACATAAACAGACACTTTTTAAAAGAAGACATGCATGTGGCCAACAAGCATATGAAAAAATGCTTATCATCACTAATCGTTAGAAAAATGTAAATCAAAACCACAATGAGATACCATCTCATACCAGCCAGATGGCTATTATTAAAAAGTTAAAAAAAAATAACAGATGCTGGCAAGATTGTGGAGGAAAGGGAACACTTATACACTGCTGGTGGGAATATAAATTAGTTTAGCCATTGTGGAAAGCAGTTTAGTGATTTCTCAAAGAACTTAAAACAAAACTACCCTTCAACCCAACAATCCCATTACTAGGTATATATCTGAAGGAAAATAAATCGTAATACCAAAAAGACACATGCACTTGTATATTCACTGCAGCACTATTCGCAATAACAAAGAGATGGAATCAACGTAAATGCCCATCAATGACAAACTTGACAAAAAAAACTGTGGTATATATAAACCATGGAATACTACACAGTCATAAAAGAGAACAAGATCATGTCCTTTACAGCAACATGGATGGAAATGGAGGCCATTATCTTAAGGGAACTAACGCAGGAACAGAAAACCAGATACTGCATGTTCTTGTTTATAAGTAGGAGTTAAACATTGAGTACACATGGACACATGCGCACTTAAGAGTGGAAGGTACTGGGAGGGAGAGGATAAAAAAAAAACTCCCTATTGGGTAATGTGCTTATTACCTGTATGAGGACATAATCTGTACACCAACTCCAGATGACCCACAATTTACCTATTTATCAAACCTGCACATATACTCCTGAAACTAAAATAATGTTAAAAAAATCTACTTTTAAATTCATTTAAATCTACTGCTCACATAGTAAATAGAATTAATAAACTTTGTCATTTAATTTTAATCAAATCACAAAATTTACATTTCTGCTCAAACTTCCTTCTCATCACATCTCTTTGAAATAAGGGAGAGTTTCAAGAAGTTCCCAGAATTACCTGTGAAAATAGTGTCTAT
The DNA here is from genome assembly GCF_009828535.3 of Hylobates moloch. Lineage (NCBI taxonomy): Eukaryota > Metazoa > Chordata > Mammalia > Primates > Hylobatidae > Hylobates > Hylobates moloch. Next base: position 81,026,976 of record NW_026652282.1, on the reverse strand, counting down.
GCATCTATAATAAAACCCCATGCTGAGATCTGGTGTTGAATCTAATTGGAAAATTCTGTTCATATAGGAGAGTTGGATGAGATACATCTCAAAGACTGAATTGAGAGATATGTTTTGTCACAGAAAAGAAAATGGTTTGATCTTTCCAAAAAAAGACAGTGCTTTGATCATTCCATTATAACGACTATACTCAACCCAGAACAATATAGATTATCTGCCTATAAGTTGAATAAGGAGACCTACCCTTCTCCATCTTTGCTTTCACTGCTTTCATAAATCATTTAACTAACATAATGATATCTTTAAAGTTTCGCTTTAAAGCAACTAGGCAGACAGGCTTTATTACAAGCAATGAAAAAAACCATATTCAAGAGTCCGTAGAGAGGAAGAAAGCATGTGTCTTCCTTTCTCAATCCATTTTATGTTAATGAAAAAGCTGGCCACCACATTCATTAACTCAGTGAATTTCTCAAAAACTGTGGCCAGAACAACCTGGGGTCCTTATTTAAAATTCAAGCTTCTGGCTCTACACTAGACCTACTGAATAAGGCTCTCTTGGGATAGAACCTGGAATCTACATTTAAAAAATAAATTTCCTAGGTGACTCTTATTCATACAAACACCTGAGAATCAGTACTTTAAATGATGATAGAGCATATAAAAAATCCTTCTCATCTCTAAAGAGAGAATCAGCAATGATAGTATTCTGATTCTTACAGATAAGAGAAGGGAGACTAAATCACAAATGTTCACTCTCATTATCATGATATCTAAAACACACACATATATTATACATATGTACACATATATACATATATGGAGAGTATTGGTTTATTTATAATTATTTTCATAAATGCTATTAAATAAAAGAATATTGAACAAGGCATAGAGTAAATTGTCATATAAATTCAAAATATATACATACACTAAATATTACAACATACTTTTCTTGCAGGGTTTTATCCTTCAATAAGTATTGTTTCCTTGTTTCCTCAATAATTGGAGGTCAGAATTTTATTTGGGCAAGGAAAACACCATAAATAAATGGCAATTCCAAGCCTCTTAGTTGTTCAGTGTGTCCAAATAGTAGGGTTAGGCCAAAGGGTTGTAAGAGAAAGTGGTACATCAAAATTGGGGAAGTCTTCTTAAAAGGAGTGAAAATGCTAGTCTGTTTCCTGCTGACCAGAATATTGATGTGCTGGCTGGAATGCTGACATGGTGATAGGGCTCAAGTAGCCAAATTGGTCAACTTTAGAGAATGGCTAAGCAATCAGATAATAGAAAATGGAGTTATAATAATGGAGTATCACACTAGCCTGAAACTGCCTACATTAAGTAAGCAAAAAGCTTAGATTTTCAGTGTTATGTTAGTTGTTCATTCTACTCCTAAATTAACCTAATCTGTCTTTATGTTTAGAGAGAGGGGGATGAGAAGCGTTAAAATTCTAGGAAGTGAAAGATTAGAGAAGTTAGGCTTAAACATGTATGTAAATATCAGATGTTGGTTCTTTGAGAAGATTTTAAAATATTGACAAACCTTTGGCTAGACTTAGAGAGAGAGGGAGAGACAGAAGACTCAAATTACTAAAATCAGGAATGAAAGAGAAGACATCACTACCAACATTTATAGGGGAGAGAAGGGATTATAGAGAAACTATGAAAAACTCTATGTCAACGAATTAGATAACCTATATGAAACGGACATATTCCTAAAAAAGATACAAAATACCAAGATTGGCTCAAGGATAAATAGAAAATCTGAATATAACTATAACAAGTAAAGAAATTTAATTAGTAATAAAACAAAAAGACCTTCCCACAAAAGCCCAGGACCCAGCTTCACTGGTTAATTATACCAAGTGTTTAAAGAAGAATGAACCCTATATCTTCAAAAACACTTCTAAAAAAAATAGAGGTGGAGGGAATACTTCTCAATTCATTATATGAGAACAGTATTATCCTGATACCAAAACCAGACAAAGACATCACTTATAAAGAATGCTACAGACAGGATATTTTATAAAGATAGAAAAATCCTAAAGAAAATACTAGCAAACCAAATCGAGCAACATATAAAAAGAGTTATACACCATGACCAAGTATGATTTATCCCAGGAGTGCAAGGTCAATTTAATATCCAAAAATCAATTCATTTAATACACCATATTAATAAATGGCAAAAGTGTATAATCTCAAAATCCAAATTTTTTCATGATAAAAACATTCAACAAACTAGGAATAAAAGGCAATTTTCTCAACCTGATAGAGAACAGCTGGGAAAAAACCCACAGCTAATATCATACTTAAAGGTGAAAGACTGAAGGCTTTCCCCCTAAGATCAGGAACAAGGCAAGAATATCTGTTCTCACTACCTCTGTTGAACATTATACTGGAAGTTCTAGCCAGGACAATTAGGCAAGAAAAATAAACATCCATATTGGAAAGGAAAAGGTAAAATTGTCTTTCTTTGCAGATGACGTGATCTTGTATACAGAAAATCCTAAGGCATCCACAAAAAAAATTTATGGCTAATAATGAGTTCAGTATAGTTGCAGAATATAAGTTTAATTTGCAAACATCAACCATATTTTTATTTTTGTTGTTTTTATTAAGCTTTTTTACAAATTTTATTTTTTAAAAATTTCTGTGGGTACATAGGTCATATATATTTATATCCTATCAGGAAACAATCTGAAAATTAAGTAAACAATTTCATTTACAATAGCATCAAGAAAAAAAAGCTTAGAAATACATTTAACAAAATAAGTATAGGAATTGTATTCTGAAACCTACAGAATATTATTGAAATAAATTAAAGAAGACCTAAATAAAATTTTAAAAAATTCAGTGTTCATGAATTACAGGGCATAATGTTGTTTAGATGGATTTCTCCCCAAATTTATCTATAAATTGTATACCAATTATATCAAAATTCCAGCTGATTTTTGCCAAAAGTGATAAATTCATCCTAAAATTCATGTGGAAATGCAAGAGATGCAAAATAGTCAAAGCAGTCTTGACCAAAAAAAAAAAATTCAGGTTGGAGGATTCATACTTCTTGATTTCAAAACTACTACAAAGCTACTGTAACTGAGACAATACGGGACTGACTTAAAGATAGACCAATAGATTAAAGGAACAGAATTGAGAGTCCAGAAATCAATCCACATGTTTATGGTCAGCTGATTTTTAACAAAGGTGCTAGAGCAATTTCATGGGAAAGGAATAGTACAGGAAATACGAAAAGAAATGATGTTGGGACAATTGTATATCCACATGCACAAGAATGAAGTTGTACTCCATGCTTACTCTATACACAAAAATCAACTCTAAGTGGATCATAGACCCACCTTCTTAGATAAGACACCAAAAAGAATGAGTGAGAAGTGAAAAATAGACAAACACCTTCTCTGGAGAAGTGTCTATTCAAATTCTTTGCCCATTTTAAATTTGGTTACTTGTCTTTTTATTATTGAAAGAGTTTCTTATATATTCTAGATACAAGTTTCTTATCACATGTGTCCCCAAACCCCGGGTGCAGACTGGTACCGGTCCATGGCCTGTTAGGAACTTGACCACACAGCAGGAGGTGAGCAGTGGGTGAGCAAGCATTACCACCTGAGCTCTGCATCCTGTCAGATCAGCGGTGGCATTAGATTCTCACAGGAGCATGAACACTATTGTGAATTGCATATGTGAGGGATCTAGGTTGTGCACTCCTTATGAGACCCTAATGCCTGATGATCTGAGGTGAAACAATTTCATCCCAGAACCATCTGGCCCCCACCCCACCACCACCCACCACCATTTGTGGAAAAATTGTCTTCCATGAAACCAGTCCCTGGTGCCAAAAAGGTTGGGGACCACTGCCTTATCAGATATATGATTTGCAAAAATTTTCACCCATTCCGTAGATTTTATTTTTATTTTCTTGGTTGTATGAATTGTATCAGAAAAGATTTTCATTTTGATAATATTGAAGTGAATTTATCTTATGTGAATTATATCTCAAGCTGCTCTTAAAGATCTAGGTAAAGACAATCTCTTTATGAGTTAATATAGTGAGAAATAAATTGATCAAATGCCTATAGTGTTTTTGAGGAAACAGTATCAACAAAGTAACTACAAGGCTGGGTGGCAAAAGCCTGTAATGTTTGATGCCTGAGCAACCCTGAGGTCCCAAACATGCACCAACAAAAATGAGCTACAGGTTTTATTCCTCAGTCTGACTGAGCTTCTTTTGTTTCTTGCACATTCCCATACCTTTTAGCTTGCCTTTGTATGAAACACTTCAGTGTTTTGTATCATTTGGAGAGGTAGTATAGTGTAATGGTTCCAACAGTGGTGTTCAGACCCAAACCACTTTCGTTCAAATCCCGGATCCACCTATCAATAATTGTCTGATTTGGGGCAAGTTAGTTAATCTTTCTATAGCTCAGGTTTTCCCATCTGTAAAACACAAATACTAATAATACCTTTCTCGCAGGGTCGGTGTGAGCTTTAAACTGTTAACATAGGTACAGCTCTGATAACAGTGCCCGACATATAGTAAGTGCTAAGCATACATTATTAAAACTATTTCTATGTGATTGATATGGTTTGGCTGTGTCCCCACCCAAATCTCATCTTTAATTGGTCATCTATGAATGATCATAATCCCCAAGTGTCATGCTGGAATGAGCTAAGACTTTGGGAGACTGTTGGAAAGGCATGATTGTGTTTTGAAATGTGAGGGCATGAGCTTTTGGAGGGGTAAGGGGTGGAATTATATTATTTGGCTGTGTTCCCACCCAAATTTCATCTTGAATTGTAGTTCCCATAATCCCCATGCATCAAGGCGGGGAGCTGGTGGGAGGTAATTGAATCATGGAGGTGGTTACCCCCATGCTGTTCTTTTGATAGTGAGTGAGTTCTCACAAGATCAAGTTTTAGAAGGGGCTTTTCCCCCTTTGCTTGGCATTTCTCTTTCCTGCTGCCATGTGTAGAAGAAGGTGTTTGCTTCCCATTCCACAATGATTGTAAGTTTCCTGAGGCTTCCCCAACCATACAGAACTGTAAGTCAACTAAACCCATTTACTTTATAAATTACACAGTCTCAGGTATTTCCTCATAGCAGTGTGAGAATGGACTAATACAGTGGTTGTTGGTAGGGACAGTAGGAGACCTTTTAAATAACTCAGTATGTCTACCACTCAGCTCTACAGTTGGCAAAAGAAAACCTTTAATTTGCTCTCCTTCCCTCCACCTCTTCCCCAAACTTCCTCATTTCTCTGGATGGCACCATGATCTCTGCTTTCAGATAAAAAACTTGGAGTCTTCAGAGTCCCTCCGAGTCTCCTTTTTCTCTCACTTCACACATTAAATCCATCAGCAAGTCTTCTTAGCTCTACTTCTCAAATATACTCCAAATCTATCCATATTTCACTACATCTACCAACACTATCCTGGTAAAAGCCATCATAATTTTTGTCGTTGTTTGCCACAGTAGACTCCTAACTGCTCTTTCAAATTGTACTCTTGCAACACTAGGGTCCATTCTCCACAGATGCCAGAGTATTACTTTTAAAGGCTAAATAAAATAATATTGCTCCCTTGATTAAAACTTCCTATGGCTTTTCACCGTACTTGGATTATAATCCAAACACATTACTATGGCCTACAAGAGACTTTATGATAGCTGGTTTCCAAAGATTGCAACAATCAATCAAGAGCTAGAGTCTGTTTCCCTCTGCTTGAAATTGAGTTCGCCCTGTGACTTGTTTTGACTGTTAAGATGCAACAGAAGTGACATTCTGGGACTTTCAAACTTAGATCACAAGAGATCTAGCAGATTCTGCTTCTTCCCGAGTGGAACCCAACTTCCATGTAAGTTTGACTACCCTGAGACCACCATGCTCTGAGGAAGCTGAAAGTAGTCATGGGAATAGATAGAGGCCATGAAGAGAAGCCCCTATACACCAGGGATTCTAGAGCCTTCTTTGACAATCCAGCCCAGTCCAGCCACCAGATGAACACTATCAAATGTCTTCAGCTAACACCATACAGAGCAGAAAAATTATTGAACATCAGATAATGTTGGTATTAACATTATCTGAAATTGTTTTGACTATTTACTTATTTTTTCTTGTCTCTTTTTTTTTCCTGAGGACAAAACCTTTATTTTGTTCACTGCTGTAAAATTAAAACTGTGAACAGTGTCTGGTATAGAGTAAGTGCTAAATATAGATTGAATTAATGAATTAATTAATAAAGGTAAAAGGGTACTCTTACATTCCAGTAGACCAAAAGTAGAAGCTATTGGTTACTGTGGTGGATATTCTCAATTTTCCTTGCCTATTCCTCTCTCTACCATTTTCACCTTTTTCTGTGCCCCAGGAAGTTGGCTTTATGTCTGGGTCAATAGGCTTTCTTGCTCTCTTGGTTTTGGTTGGTTTTAGCCAATGGGAGGCACCAATAGGAGATTAGAGGATCAGAGGAGATAGAGGTCAGGGTATTTATTATAATAACTTCCTCCCAAAGAGTTAACCGGCAGCTACACCCCTCTTCCAAATATTACAGCTCGCAGCAGGTGGCCTTCTCTTACTGTAGCTTTTGTTCTTTCCTTTTTATCAATTGTTATAAATATGACTTCCAGAGTCCAGGTGGGGTTTCAGAGGATCATTTGGTTGGTAGCTTATAGGACGGAGGGAGGCCAGGGAATGATTACCTCTCCAGGATCTGGTAATATTTCCCTTCTCCTATCCAGTTAGGCCATGGGTTGATAAAAGCTGCTCTCTGTTATTAGCCCTGAGTGCTTCACCACTTTTTGTTGCTTTCCCTTAATGCTGCCCAAACGTTTAAAAATAGCCTTTTTATTTAAAATCTTTTCAAACACCTTCTATAAGTGTACTATTATTACTGCTTTCTTAGTCTATTTGGGCTACTATAACAAAGTCCCACAAACTTGGAGGCTTAAAAACAATAGAAGTTTTTTTCTCAGGGTTCTGGAGGCTAAAAAATCCAAGGTCAAGTCACCAGCAGTTTCATTGTCAGGTAAAGACCTGCTTTCTCATAATGGAATCTTCCTACTCTGTCCTCACAAGGTGGAAGGGGGCTATCTAGCCCTTGGCAGTCTTTTTTTTTTTTTTTTTTTTTTTTTTTTTGAGACAGTCTCACTGTGTCACCCAGTCTGGGGTACAATGGCATGATCTTGGCTCACTGCAACCTCCGCCTCCTGGGTTCAAGCCATTCTCCTGCCTCAGCCTCCTGAGTAGCTGGGATTACAGGTGCCCGCCACCACACCCAACTAATTTTTTTTTTTATTTTTAGTAGAGACAGGGTTTCACCATATTGGTCAGGCTGGTCTCAATGGTCTCGAACTCCTGACCTCAGGTGATCCACCAGCCTTGGCCTCCCAAAGTGTTGGGATTACAGGTATGAGCCACCGTACCCAGCCGGCAGTCTTTTTTTTAAGGGCAATAATCTCAATCATGAGAGCTCTGCCCTCATGATCTAATAACCTCCCAGAGGCCCCGCCATGTAATACCATCACCTTGTGGATTAGAATTTCAATATATTAATTTTGAAGGTTGCAAACATTCAGACCATAGCACCTGCCAAGACCCTAACAGTTACTTTCTAGTTCTAAACAATAGATCCTTATATGTAGCTGTTTTAATTGATTTATAGTAATAATAATTTTTATAAATATGCTGTTATACATTTTTATTTTAGTTGGTCCACATACTTATTAATCTATGCCTAGATAGTTGAAAGATGGGTAGACATATTATCGCTTTATTTTGAAATAGTTCTTTTGGGAAATTATGAGCCTATCAATACATACATATACCTATGCATTTACATACCCACACATAACATACCTGTTTCGGCTTTCAGAATTGCTTCTGCTGAGGCAAACCTATCTTACTTTGCAGATTTTGTTTTCACCACCTCCAAATACTCTAGCAATGGAAACCCACTCCAGAACCATTCAGCTCTTTTACTAATATGACTCATATTGCCTCTGAAGACAGTATCATCAAGGACAGGGTGTAGAAGTAGGAGAATTTAGTGTATGGTAATGCATAAAAAGAAGTCAGTAAACAACCAAGGTTGGTGCTGCCAGCACTGCATAGAACAAATATGGATGTGAAGAAGGATTATTTGTCTTGTTTGGCTAGGTCTACACCAATATAATGAGAATATTTGTTGGTAAAAATGTTAGCAGCTTTGTATAGGCATTGGCAAGATTATCACTTTTGTGAGTCTAGCTGCAAGTATGTGACAATTGCAAATTAATTTAAATGCAAAAATAATTTCCCTAGAAGTTAGGTGAAAGTATATGAGAGTGCTGACCTGAAATAGAATTTATCTTTAATTTTAAGTCAATTTTAAAAATTATTTTCATGGAACACTCATGAATCTTTAAATTAGAGAAACACAAAGTTTTATAGCTTGGAGAGTTCTAATGTCCTTTGTCTAAACTCTTCACTTTACAAAAAAGAAATCAAGGTCTGAAGTGGTTGCTTAAAGTCAAAACTGGGACCATAATTCCCTGTGTCTTTGTTTTCCAGCTTTTGTTCTTTCCTTTTTATCAGTTGTTATAAATATGGCTTCCAGAGTCCAGGTGGGGTTTCAGAGGATCATTTGGGTGGTAGCTTATAGGACAGAGGGAGGCCAGGGAATGACACGCTTTTCCCCTATTTACTTCAATAAGAGCATATCTGTCTTTATTGGTTATATAAGTTTCCCTGTAAGATTTTGCTTGGAAAAATTTCCTTGTGTTAAAAAAGAGAGAGATTCAAAAAGCACCATTCTATGTCATGCTGTTAACCTAGGGTAAAACTAGCTGAAGAGATTTGCAAAAAAAAAAAAAAAGAAATTGCATTGATTTGATTGAATCTGGTGATACACAAATAAATGTTTAAAAATTGGCTTTCTCAGGTAGCAAAAAAAGTTCTGATTTGTAGCATTTGCCAATTTCCATCTCACCGTGACTGATTTCAGCTACCAACATGATGTCAACCAGCTTGCAAAATTACTGAAAATTTAACAATTGGCTTTTACAAGTCATTGCTAGCTCCAACACAGCACGATTTGAATTCCTTCTATGTGTAATTACTCACATGATTTTTCTGATTTTTATTCTTGTACTTCCATAAGTGACTGAGAATTTTTTTCATTATGCTAATAAATAAAAGACAATGACTTAGCTTACAGGCTTTAGAGAGTATTCTTCTTCACTGTTGATTTTTTATGGATTATTTTGTTTGTTTGTTTATTTGGGGGTTGGGAACTGGATTTTGTCACAGGCAAACATGTATAATCTCTGAGCTAAAAAGTAGTATGTCTAAAATGGAATGCTAATGAAACCACCATAGATGAAAATCAGTGGCCATTCTGAAAGTGGATCAAAATGTTTACACACACATAGATCTTTCTATAAACCAACAGCATTTACTTTTTTATGTGCAGAGGTTCTATATTATCAAACGTGAGGAAAAGTATCTTTGGGTGGGTTGCTCTTCTTGCTTCATCTCCCTAGGAAGCCGTTTAATTACATCCCATTATTCTCTTTGACCCCAGTAGGTGTTCCATGCTCAGATTGGCTCTTTTTTTTCACCCAATGACCCTTCCACATATCTCTCACACCGGTCTACCTCCTGCTGCTCTTGAAACACAGAGATAGACAAAAATTACCACATTAAAAGAGAAAGATTTCGAGGGATAAGAAAAAGAAAATCAAAGAAGAAATAATTGTCCACATATTTATGTCAAGGTATTTTCAATGTATATGGCCTCTTCCTTCTTCTTTCGTTAGTCCAAAGTGTAGAGGGGGGATTGCTGCATTTCTCACACCATGACATCCACATCTCTACCTTATATTGTGTACAATTTAATCCAATTGCATTTATCAAAATTGTTCCAGTTAATGTTTCAACTCTTCTGTGCCATATATTTGACTTATGTGATTAAAAGCTCAGTGACAGTAAAGACGTATCTATTTTCTTTTACTTTCACAAATTTTTTTCAGAAAACAGAAAGCACTTAATGATAGCAATAAGCTGTCATGTTCACAGAGATCTGTCTGCTTTCTTCCAATCTCTCTGTGTAGGCTGGTGAAGAGAATGAAACAAGGGTAAGAATCTCCAAACCAGTCTATAGATTTATTCCGTCTTCTGAAGAACTTTTATGCTCAAATTGACTGAAAATGGATCTTTCAGTAAGAAGAGATGTCTTATGGTGTATTTTTATCAGTTGAAAATCACTTTGATTACTTTAAAATACAGTCAAGCCATATGCAAAAACCTAAGCAGACATAATTTCATAGTTAATTGGCTTTATTAATTATCTGTCACTACCTTATGATAGAGAAGTAGCAATAGCTCTAATATTGATGATGTTAGTTCACACCAATCCTGCCGCCGTGAAAATTTTATAATAAATTCCAATCAACCCATGCTCCTTCATCTTAATTACCAATAAATGCCTTCAATTGGCGATAGTCCTTTGATTCCCACACTCATTGCTACATCATTTATTCTCTTTGATAAGCATTACAGACTTTACTGATTTGGGGGAAGATGCTGACTTTTTCTATTTCAAACCATGTTATCTAGTTTGACTCTATTGTTCCGTTTGTTAAGAAATTTGGCGCTATGATGACAGAACAGGAACTAGGATCAGTAGTCACAGTTGGATTTCAGGCTGAAAAAGTAAACTATGACATTACAGGGTTTTCTAATTTCAATTAATCACAGATATATCTACATTTGCTTCATTTATAAGGTAAAAGAATATTTTCAATACCTGGTCTGAATTTTCATCCAGAGATCTGAGATTCAAGCTGTGTTCTTTCTGCCTCTTTCATCATTGCCGGTAATAAAGATTCTGCAATGAGAACTTAGCTGACAATTTGGTTGATGATGCATGAGCCCCAACAGAAAGCACTTTGGCTCTTCCTGAGTGGTCTCAGTGCTGAATTCTTAATAGGATCAAAGGCCCGAGTCCATCAGAAAATTAAGATATGATTCAAAGATGCTTATAGGTGGCATATACAGCATTTCTAGGACATTTGGGATTCAGTGTACCACTTCTGTTTTAATTTAGGATATCTATATAAATAACAGAGAATGGGAGAGGAGATACAAACAGCAGTTCACCTTAAATAAAATCAACTTTAAAGACCCAGGGACATCAAAATACCTGTATCCAAGCTAGTGATTTGATCAATACTCTAATTTTCAAACCTAAAATAATGTGGAAAACTTACAAGATTTCATCAAAAGCACATATAGTAAGACTGGTCAACTGATAAATGATTTCTAAATTATTAGAAATAAAATTTTGAAAGATAAATAAATAGAGTATACCTTTTCTACTGATGACTATTTTATATGATATAGCTTTGTCCGTTTGACTATAACCTGACCAATGTCAAGTTGGGTAACAAAACATAATATCTGGTCTCTTCCCCCATTTTAAACAGCAAGCTGCTGAACTTTTCATCTGTCCCCACCATGGTGACTTATGCTAGATCCCACTATTTTTTAGCAAATTATTAATTCTCCATCAAACTCCAACCTAAGCATTATCTCATTGCCCTTTCTCTTTTACTATCCCCAATAAAAGTGTCTTCCATACATAAACCCCAATAAACTTGCATGGCCTCCTTCCATTCCTGTTCCAGGTAGTGGAGTTTTATTCCTGACACAACCTGGGACTCTATGTTACATAAAAGAAGTGTACAGCATATTGCCTCTATGTGGGAGGAACAAAGCCAAAAAATACAGGACCATTAAACTTTGAGTTCGTTTTCCATGTGGAAGACACGATGCTAACAGATAGCTGTTAATGACTTCAGTCCTTAAGACCATCTAACATTGTTAGGATCATTTAATAAATGAGGACACTGAAGTGTTAAGTCAATTTTACTGAACTCCAAATCTCATACAATATGCCATATCCAAAAGACTCACTTGCCCAGTAGAATTGAAAACATACTGAGTAGGTGTGAAAAGTAAAAAGTTGGGTTGGGAAGCTGGAGGCATCATGCTACCCAAATTCAAAATATACTACAGGGCTACAGTAACCAAAACAGCATTGGTACTGATACAAAAACAGACACATAGACAAATAGAACAGAATAGAGAACCTCCAAAACAGACCACATACCTACAACTATCTGATCTTTGACAAACCTGACAAAAACAAGCAATAGGAAAAGGATTCCTTATTCAATAAATAATGCTGGGATAACTGGCTAGTCATGTGCAGAAAATTGTAACTGGACCCCATTCTTACACCATATACAAACTATAAAAACCCTGGAAGACAACCTAGGTAATACCATTCAGTACATAGGCATGGGCAAAGATTTCATGGTAAAGACTCCAAAAGCAATTGCAACAAAAGCAAAAATTGACAAATGAGACCAAATTAAAGAGCTTCTGCACAGAAAAAGAAACTAGCAACAACCTACAGAATGGGAGAAAATTTTTGCAAACTATGCGTCTGACAAAGGTCTAATATTCAGCATTTATAAGGAACTTAAACAAATTTACAAGAAAAACAACCCCATAAAAAAGTGGGCAAAGGACATGAACATACATTTTTCAAAAGAAGACATACATGCGGCCAAAAAACATATGAAGAATAGCTCAACATCACTGATCATTAGAGAAATGCAAATAAAAACCACAATAAGATACCATCTCACACCAGTCAGAATGGCTATGATAAAGAAATCAAAAAATAACAGATACTGGCAAAGCTATGGAGAAAAGGGAATACTTATACACTATTGGTGGGAGTATAGCTTAGTTCAACGATTATGGAAGACAGTGTGGCAATTCCTCAAAGACCGAAAACAGAAATATTCACATCAGCAAACCCATTACTAGATATATACCCAAAGGAATATAAATCACTGTATTACAAAGACACATGCATGTGTATGTTCATTGTACCACTATTCACAATAACAAGCACAAGGAATCCACCTAGCCTATCAATGATAGATTGGATAAAGGAAATGTGGTACATATACACTATGGAATACTATGAAACCATAAAAAAGGAACAAGATCACGTCCTTTGCATGGACACAGATGGAGCTAGAGGCCATTACCCTTAGCAAACTAATTCAGGAACAGAAAACCAAATACCGCATGCTTGCATTTATAAGTGGGGGCTATATGATGAGAACACATGGACACATAGAGGAGAACAACACACACTGCGTCCCTTTGAAGGTGGAGGGTGGGAGGAAGGAGAGGATTGGGAAAAATAACTAATGGTTACCAGGCTTAGTACCTGAGTGATAAAATAATCTGTACAACAAAACCCCATGACACAAGTTTACCTATGTAAAAAAACCTGCACTTGTACCCCTGAACTTAAAAGTTAAAAAATAATATTAAAAAAAAAGTACTCATTAATTTGAAAAAAAAGTTGGGTGGGAATGATAACATCTGTCTAAACAGGGAAAAAGCACAAAATGAGAGACAGTCATTTAATACAGGAAATACAATTAAGTTCCATGGTATTTTAAAAATAAAAAAAAACTGAGATTGTGTCTCTGCAGGAGGCTACTAGCTTGATCACTTTGAGAACCTTGACCAATCAATGTAATCAGTTTGCTAGATTTTCACTATGTTGAAAAATGCAACTGGTGGTGTTGTTATTATCCATATTTAACCTGAGAGTCTAAACAAAAAGTAAATGATAATAAATGAAGGGTAATTAATTAGGCTCCAAGAAGCAGAGCTAAATCTATTTGTCATAGTGGTTCATAATTTAAATGTAAGTTAATAAACTAGAGATGTGGTAAAGACAGGAAATTTAAATTCTTTAACAAGAAATAGTGTAGAGAATGACAAAAGACATGCTCATGTGAAATTCTTATTTTGCTCAAGGAAAGCAAGTGACAAAAGGACTGACAACAAGATCCTGTAGGACACTAAAGTTAAAATGGAAAGAGGAATGAGAGGAGAGGACACGTACCTAGCATCTTCTGTGTGACAAATACTTTGCCAGGTGCTCTACACACAGGCATCAGTGGAATAACATGGGAAGAAAGGTTGAACAGAAGTCCTGGAAGACAGAGCTTTGAGAAGGAGGTAGTTGTCAACAAAGTCAAATATCAAAGATTGATTCAGATAAATGTTCAATGGATTTGGCAGTTAGGATATTATTGTGGCCATTTAGGATGGTAATGTAGGAGGAAATCAGAATGATATGGGTTTGGAGTTCGAGAAATGTAGATAATTATTGTAGACAAATTTTTTAATTTTTTAATGTTTAAAAAAATTTTTTTAGGAGACAGGGTCTTGCTATGTTGCCCAGGCTGGTCTCGAACTCCTGGCCTCAGGAGATCCTCCTGCCTTGGGTTCCAACAGTGCTGGGATTACAAATGTGAGCCATCACTCCCACATTTTTTATTTTCAAGAAGCTTGGCAATTATAAAGTAGTGGCTAGAAGAGAAGAGAGCAAGATATATTATAGCAGCCTTCAGATTATAAGAAATACATAAATGTCGACATATAAATTCTTATTTTTTGCTGCTGTACCACTAACCACATAAAGACATCATTGTTTTCCTCTTGGGCCTCCTCTGGACTACATATAGACTTTAACAATTTGATCCACTTCATGCCAATGACTATTGGTCAATGTATTGTCTTCAACTCAGCCTTTCTTGATGGTCCCTGTTTATTCATAGTTACATTTTTGCTTGAATTAATTGGCCTCTGGTTCTTATAATTTGTGCGTATAGGATCTATTTTGTATCATTACATATAAGACTGGAAATCTAGGTATTGGTTGCACCTTGAGCAACTCAAACAATTCAGCATTTCCTGTCCTGCCCCATGAGAGATTTCACAATGATCTATTGCTGCTGAACAGCACCATTTGACCCAGTTGATACGAAACTTATATCATAAAACAAGAAAAATCATACTAGTTTCATTAATTACTTCTGCAGTTTGGTTTAGAAGTGTGATTTATGCTAAAACATCATTTAAATGGAAAGCATCCTATTTTCTCACATCTTCTTTTCTTTCTGTCTTCCTTTACTTTCCCATTCTTCACAACTACTGGCAATCTGTTAACAAACTGTGCATTTCACAAGCTGTCTTTTTGCTGTCTGCTTTTTACTTCCCTGTCCTACTGTATTTAGAGTCACCAAAAAAGATAGAGAGCAAATGTTTTTACACGCAGTATTTTTCTTTTGTCATTATCAAAATACTAACCCTTATTTTAAAAAGTAGCCTTTTGTCCCCTTAAAAATCCTAATATGCTGACTGCCTTTAGACGTACTGATCTCCCTGAAGCTTAGATTCCTACCCACATCACCACCTCATAATGCTATTGTCTTGGTGTCTGGGAGTTACACATATGAGTCTAAGGATAGGGTTTTGCAAA
This sequence comes from Hylobates moloch, assembly GCF_009828535.3. Lineage (NCBI taxonomy): Eukaryota > Metazoa > Chordata > Mammalia > Primates > Hylobatidae > Hylobates > Hylobates moloch. Next base: position 81,011,568 of record NW_026652282.1, on the reverse strand, counting down.
ATAATAATGTGTTTTCCACATTTGATAAACAATGGTATTTATACTTATTAAAGCTTTGCTTTCAATTTTAATTAGGCTTTATAATAATTAATATTTTTCTGCTGCACACTGCAATCACTGGCTTTAGAGAAATATAGAAATGTGGTAATTAGCATTCAGACTGCTAATGAAAATGTGAAAGTACTGAAGTTACAAATAGATGTGATAGTAATCACTGACTTTCTATATTCTAATTCGTATTTGTTGGTGTCCTAGAAGTAAACAAATTTATTAGAGCAAACCAGTTAAAATTGAAATGCTAAAATTTGGGGGATGGAAAAAGGAAAGTATTCTGTTAGTTGGCATATTATGTTTATACTGTCCATCAAAAATAATGGTTATTTTCAACCATTGTCTATAACATTTCAACATGAATTTTCCACTTCTGATTATCTCAGTAGTTACCAACAAAGTAAAATTTTTTTCAAAAGAAATATGTGATTAATTTACTTTGTTTTAAACTGTGTGTTATTGATACCACTCAGATTGGAGTGCAAGGTTCACAAAATCAAATTACTGGCAGGATGTTGCCATTACAAAAATGTTGGAAACCACTGGGCTAAAGCTTGGTATGCACAAATTTCTGTTTTTGAAACCTTACGTAAGTCTCTCAGTGGTGGTCTGAATCCAAATCAGATCACATCATAGAAGAGTAATTTTGTATTCTCTGTGCTTGTTTCAAACTATCCACATTATTTCATTAGACACCAACTGAATGAAAGCAACAAAATAGACATGCTTATTAAATGAGCAAGATTAGTAGGGTGATGTGATATCTTAAAACCACATGTATAAATCTTTGAGATCACCTGACCAGAAATTGCTTAGCCACATTACCATTTCTCATTTTAACACAGCTATAAAAATCTTATAGCAGCTCCCCGCCTCACTATTTGACTTAACCCTCTAGTGCCAGCAGATAACCAGGAAAGTTTTGCTTAGTGAAAAACATGGAAAGACATAATTTTAAGGGATGAAAAAGGAAATATTTTCCCCTGTTCAGAACAAGTTTGTAAGTCTTTGCACTTGGCTCAAATCATGAAGAAAAAAACACACACGCGCAGACACTCACTAGCAAGCTTTTAACTGAAAGGTTAGTTTTTCTGTAAAGTCTGAATTCTACCTGAATCACAGAAACTTCAGTCTACAGACAGTCTTCAGAGATCTGGATAAAGTTGCGAGGCTATTAAGAAATGCTATGGGCTTTAGATTTTGACAGGGTTCAAAAGCCGATACTTTTATTTGAAAGTATAATGTTCAAAGGAGAAAAAAAAGATAGCTATAAGAAAGTAAACAATTTTATTTCTCTTGACTGATTTTACCAGAAAGTATCAGCTATTTTTAAGAATACTGGATATACATGGCATGGTGAAAAACATTCTTTTAAATGGAATGTAATTAGATGGCTACAGAAAAAAAAGAAGGATGATTAGACCAGTGTACACTCCAGCCAGTATCTTTTATTAATATATTTGAACATTAGTTGTGAGGGGATAGCCAAGCAGCTTCCCGCCATATGAGCTGGCTCTTCAACATAAGCATTAGGGTCTGCTTCAAGCTTGGAGAGGAGTCTCTGAGTTATTCTGCTTTTGTTCTTTATCTGAAGGCTCAGAGTGCAAAAGCTATTGATGAAGCTATGGACCCGAAAAAAGAGTTCTCATCAATTTCTACTTCTTTCCAAGTTGTGCAGTAAGATCTAATTTTGTACTTCAGTATTCTGCAATTATTGTTGTTTCCTTAGGATGAAGGATGTAATTTTTTTGTGCCTCTGTGTGGCCCTAATAAATGACAGGGCCTTACATGGCCCAATCTATGAATGGAGTTGCATCTAAAAGAATGATAAATTCTTAAAGGTGCAGGCCGCCCTGGAAGATTTACACAACGCTGCATACAAAGACCTTAACAGAAATGTGCTGTATGCATATTCCTCTCTCCTCAAAGTTCCTTAGCATAAAAACTGATAAAAATCTTCCCTTCCCTCTATCTTTTACTAAGTTAATTCATTGGCATAATGGTCTCCCTGTTCACTTCCTCTTTCTTGCCCTGCGGCACACTGCCTAGCCCTCTGAGCAGAAGTTGTCTTCAGTAGATCACTTTTCATCTATAGGCCACTCAAGAATGGCTAGTGATACACAAGCTCCATTCCCTCCTTTTCTCCACTTTGAAGGATGTCTCTAAACCCCAGAGCCCCTCAGTTGATGTGGTTCTTCTCTACCTCTTGCTACTGTATTGCAAGAAATTGTCACAAAACATTTCTCATTACATTTGAAAGGCCTAATCGTACCTAGCACATTTCTAGGGTTTAAAACTGTTTGCTGGTGGAAGAAATGTGCAGATTTCACTGGTGTCATATTCAGGAAATACTTCTTCCAGCTCCTCAATTTTCCCCATGCCATATTAGAAAAAAAAGAAGTTGCAGTGCACTTTCTTCTCTATGAGAAATGTTAAAACAGACTCACATCTTAAGGTACCAAAAACATAATCCATGAGATAAACACTGCAGAAATTTCTAAACACTATGTAGGCCTACAAAAATGTTTTGCATTTCAAACTGACAGTGGTGTCATTCACATTGACCTGTGCCGCATCCTCTGTCTGAGAATCATGTCTCTTTCTGATATTCTGGGACTAGGAGAACATTCACAAAGGAATGCATAATTCTCCCACACCACACACACACACACACACACACACACACACACACACACACACACATACTCCTAAGGGAAAATCAATTGACCATTAAGATAAATAAAGTACTATTTGTTTAAGTCTTGATCTTCTACATTCATAGTGAGGACCAGCGGCATAAGGAAAACGAAAGTCATTTTTATAAAATGTAAGGTAATATGACATTTTTGTTGTTATTCATGTGCAATCACATTTGGCATAGATTAATAATGTGAGTTTGTATTACTCAAACACACTATAAATGAGTGATGAAAAGCAGAATAGAAATAGTTTTGGTGAATGCTTAGAAAAAAAATCCTGAAACTATATTGAATGGGACCAGTTCACACCCATGCTGTCTAACCTCAGCTGTTCCTCCTCTGCTAGTGAGTAGTCCTTTTATTTCTTTTTAGTGACTTTCTATTGTGTTTCTTATGGTGATTTTTCTAGGCAGGTCTTCTTCAAATTCCCAAGCCCGCAGTTTCTGTTCTGTCTTTAAAAGCACTCCTAAGAGATATCTCTCCTTTTCTACTTTCCTGAGAAGATTGAGGGGCATGAACTTCTGCATCTTTCTCCTTTCCACATCAAATTATCTAGCACCATATTTTCCCAACTTCTGTGCAAGCCCAAGAAAGATATTTCCTTCTCCCTTTGTTAATTACTTCATCTTCACTTTTGATCCCATCTCATCCCATTTCCTCTGACACCTCGCCCTGTCATTTATTCCAGGCATCATTAGCTTAAGGTTTGAAATTAGCCCACAGACTTGGATTGTTTAATCTTCAGAGGTGTTTCTTTTTTTCTTTGTAATACATTTAGCTGGGACACGCTCTTGACTTTGTCTCAGCCCTGATTCTTTTCTACTGTGTTACATTCACTGGCTTCAGTCAGCTACCTGCCCAGACTCTGAAGACGTTTAAGCTTCTGATCCCTGCTTTACCTCTTTAGGCATTTTCACTGGCTCATTTGCTTTCTGTTTCTGTTTTCCTTTGCTTTCTGTTCACTGTTTACTTTCTCAAATTCTTCAAATTCTTCATATTCTAGAAATCCAAGTTATTTCTTCCCTGAACCCGGCCATCCCCTGGAGCGACTATGATTCTAATATTTCTTGGCACCACTCTATGTCCTCACTTTTTGGCATCCTATTCTAATTCTGTGCAAAGATAACTCATACACACATAGGAGAATTAAATTCCAAATAAAATACATTTAAAATTTGTAAATCAAGAATAGAATTAAATACATCAAGAGTTAAACTCTGAAAGTAAGAATAATATACATTCATGAATTATGGACCTAGTTGTTCTACTAACAACTTGGAACAAATAATTTAACCCCTAAGACTCAGTTTCTATATTTGTTATATGATTATCAATAGCTTCTCTTCCTACTAAACAGGGTTGCTTTAACAACATAAAGGGATAATAATAGATTCTATTATTTAATGTCTGCTATGTGCCAGACTCTGTTGAGTGATTTATGTAGATTATCTCATTTATTTCTCACAATAACCTAATGAAGAACTAAGTTATTATCACCATTTTATAAGGATGAAACTGAAATTTATTGAGCTTAAGTAGCTGACCCGAGTTTACACAGTGAGAAAGTATAACTCACGTAAAAATATTTGGGTATTTCATTTAAGCCGTGGTTTTGAGTGCATGTTGATTTTTCTAAGTATATCAGTCAAGTACAGAAACAAGTTAACATAGCTACTAGCATGTTCTGTCCCCTTGAGTCATTTAACTCCATCTGGATGTAAACACTTACAGTACATTACCCAGTATTCTACAGTATTCTAGAACAGTATAGAACTTCTTAACTGATTGTGTCTATCTTCTTACTCATTCACACTGACCTCATCATTCCTAAAGATAGACAGATGAGAGAACATGTCTGTTTTATCCCTGAATACAGCCACTTTCAGGTTCAGGGGATGAATTACCAACTGAGAGTAGTGCTCTTGCAATTTCACCACCCAAGTATAAACTTCAATTTCTCCTTGTTTCTCTTCCACTGACTTCTAAGAATTACAACTGATACGAAAATTGCAGTTATCTAACAATTCTGAATCACCTTAATTATGAACACCAGCTAAGACAGGAAACTTACCAATGAAACTGCTGGGCTCTATTAAGCTGCATTAACTAAAAAGGTCAACTTCGTTTTACTATCTTCTAATTTTTAAAATAGCTACATTGATTATTATAAATAGAAGCACAAAGACTTCCAACTAGAAGTGAAATAAGTCACCAAAATATGTAAGTCTTTCATGCATTCTCACTGACTAAATGATCAAGATTGGCAGGGCAATTCCAAAGCATAAGCAAAGTAGTTTGGTATCAAGAGTATGGGGAAGACCTTCTGCTCCTCTCTGTAAATCTACTTCCATATTGAGGCTTGAGCTAGAAACCCCTATAAGCCAGGATTAAGATTTTCATTCTACATTGGGAGACAAGGCTGAAAATGTAAAATCTCCCAGAAGAGACAACACAGAGCTTAACTTATTCACACTAAAAAGACTGATATCGGCTCTTTCTCTGAAAGCAGATTTTTTTAAGGAGACGGAAAGTTTCAAGGGCTGCCTTTATCTCAGGCTTCTTATTTTCCAGTCTTGACAAAAAATGATGGATCTCTTCATTTGCATCCCCTGACTAACCAAACTTAGTGCTTGGCTACTTTAACAGGAAGCCTCTGCAAGCTCCAAACATGAGACAGAAGGTTGGTTCCATATCAAGATCCTTAATGCTGTTATTACCTCATATATAGCGTTCAGATCCTTTGCTTTAATCCTGATCTTTTGTGGTGCAGGGTGTTCGTCTGGGTTTCTGACTTCATAATTGATGCCTAAGTCCTTTCTCTAGGTCCCAAACTTGTTGTTCACTCTGATCTTTAATATCTGTGTGATACGAAAAATATCTGACCACGCCGTTGCCTGTGTTCACTCTAGATCTTCTCTTCTGGAATTAATCTTCTGTCTGGACTTATTTCAAACTCCTTATTCCAAACAGACCATGAACGTGATTAGGACATCACTTCTATGCCTTTATCCTAATCTATTTTTCCATTTTGCCTCAGATATCCAACAAAAGCTTGACTCTTCCACTCTGTACAAAATAATTATAGGCCCACCATGGAGCAAAGAGGTAGATACAAATCTGGGTATGTCTTGTCTTACTTAAAAAAGAGATTATTGGTGATGATAAAAAGGGGCAGAGAAGCAGTACTAGGTAGCAGTTCAGCATGTGGGCCTTGGAGTCAATGCTGCTTTCAAATTCAGACTTCCCCCTTTACTAGTTTTATGACATTAGGCAAGTTCTTCTGCAACTCAGTCTTATCTTTTTCTTGTATAAAATGATGGTAATAATAAATCTACCTCATAAAGCTATGGTGAACATTAAATATTAATTTTTAAATGATATACTTACATAAATACAATTATGATTATAATTGTGGCAAAGCATGTAAGAAGCACATGAAAGAGTTCAATAACTGTAAGTCATTAATATTAGAGAGCTAGGCTGTGGCATGGTTAATTTCTGATTTTGGCTGAGAAGGAAAATAAATCACAATTCTGAGTGATGGTCAAGAAGGTCTTACGTTGCATTCAACGTATTCAGCACACCAATTTGTTTAAATTGCAACTGAGAGTATCAAATAGCAAGAGTACCAATTATCGAGGCCAATGCCTCCATGGTTGATTTCAGCACCATGATTTGCATCTCTGTGTTTTACACTTTGTTGAGCGGGGTTTGCGTTGTTGTTAGAGATTGTTTTATTTCCTTTCCATTTCTACCTTCTTTCTTTCACTTTAATAGCACTCTGCCAAGCTACAGCTTTGTTCTGAAAGCATAGTAATGTGTGTCTGTTATTGTACCACTTTCCCTGAGGAAAGGATAGTTAGGTTTTTTTTTGTTTTTTGTTTTTTGTTTTCAAGAATGCTTGGAGGTAAGGTCACATTATCTTTAATAATATTTGTTATGCAAGAGAATTCAATAAGATACATATATATATTTTCAGGGAACAGGAAAGTCACGTTTCAAAGGCCTCCATGAACTCACGTATTTTGGCTGTTGAATTAATCTCTAAATAGTGACACCAGCAGGGGGTCAATAGAGAAGAACACTCTGCTCATGCTATCTGACTTTAGAAAAACAAACACAAATCAGCAGGCTTTCAGGGCCAATGACATTCCCTTTTATCTGGGCAACCTGACACACATTTATCTCCACAAACAGATTGTCCTCCTGAGGGAATATGAGTGCAGACTCAGCTAATAAATAATATGAAGACATCTGACCAAAGGGCAACATGTGGGGAAGAACAGTCATGGGAACTCAATACTGTATTCACTAAAGAAAAAACAAAACAAAGCAAACAACAATGAAAACAGGACAGAGCGAGCTGAGTCCGGTAAAGGGCAAGCCATTCACTGATTCAGAGTATTTAGTCCTTTCCTCGTGCCCACATACAGCTTCTGAGAATCAAGAAAACACATTTTTGAATGAATACATTGGGAGTTATGAACTTTAACAAAGCAGCCAACATAGACCGAAAACACACAGATACACAATTAGAAATAGAGTGTCTCAAACTGGCTAGAAGTTCAGACTCCTATAAAGCACAACTCTAGCGACTGTCAGTGACAAGTTCTTAAAGCAACTGTAGGTATTAAGCAAAGAACACATGGAGAGATCAGTTAAGAAAGGAACACAGACTTTGTAATGTGCTTACCAGTAACTCACGTTGCAGGAAGAAACTATTTTAGCAGTATTATCTTTTAACATGAAGGACAATGAGTTACCTAACAGCTGCTTCACATTTTTAAAGCCATTCCAATCTCAGTGAAACATACATAGGAAGAATTTGAAAAACAAACCTTCCTCAAACCCTACTATAATGAGGCAAATACCATTAGAAACAAATTGGCTGCTTGGCGTTTGTTTCCACCTCTTAGAGATAGTTTAAAAGGCCCTGGAATCACAAACATAGATTATCAATGAATTTTTGATCTCAAACATTATGTGGAGGTTCAGTAGCTACTTTCAAATTTTATTGCTCTTGCTGTAACTAAACAGAAGAAATACAATTTTTAAAATATCAAAATGACTTAGTACACATTGTAGAGTTAGTAGACGCAAAATTTCTATTTTAAAAATGAAGGTGTTTAGACCAGAGGCCATGAAAGGAGAAGAGGACTGAAATTAATATGGATTGTTTTTTAAGTTTGGGGGGCAGGGGGAAAACGAGATCTGCCCTCTCAACAAACTTTACAGTATACAATAGAGTAATGTTAGCTATAAGCACAAGTTGTATAGCAGATCTCTAGAACTTATTCATCTTGCATGACTCAAACTCTGTATTCATCAAACACCAATTCCCCATTTCTCCCTCCCCTCAGCTACTGGCAACCACCATTCTACTTTCTGTTTCTATGAGTTTCACTACTCTACATACCTCATATAAGTGAGATCATACAAGATTTATCTTTCTGTATCAAGCTTATTTTAGTTAGCATAATATCCTTCAGGTTCATACATGTTGTGGTGTATGATATAATTTCCTTCTTTTAATGTGGATTTTTATTTTTACTCTGCTGAAACACAATATATATGACATATTTCAATTCTGCATATAAATTTACTTCTGGACTAAGAATTTCCCCCTCAACACCTGTAAGAACTAAACATATTTTTCTCCAAATTATTACATTTTATTATTTCTTATTCAAAGGTAAAATAGCAATCACCCCTAACTAAAGAGGTTAAGACAAACCGACACTATTTAAAATTCTCCAATAATAGAGAGACCAATAAAACATATACTTCCCTTGTAGTGATTTAATGAATGCAATAATTGGTCTGTTTTTCATTTGCTAATGAATATGCACATGACTATTTGGATTTTTAGAAAAAGATTACAAAGAGCCCAGGAAAATATATGGGGTAAAGAATACATTAAAGAAGAAAGACACAAGAAAAGTAGAATCAATAGGTAAGAATGGTGAGAAATATATGCTTCAGCTGACATTTCCAGATGTCACCAATTTTCTACTCATACTTTTTTCTTACTTCCAACAATAAACTCTTAATCAGGCCAGGGATTGAAAGAATGGAGAAACTTTGTGACCATTGTAGTATAGTTACAATTCATTTTATAATGTTTTGCATTTGTAACATTATCCAGATAATTGCTACAATCTGAACTTAACCTCCATCCAGGTAATTAAACATTTATTGAAAATCTTCATTGTACAAAAACACAGTATTAAACACTGTGGAGAGGATAAAAAAGATTGAGAAGTCATTTCCTACTGTTAATATTTTATGGACTAGATACACAATATATTTTTATTCTGTGGCTCGAGAATAATTAGTAAATGCATTAACAGGTGCAAAATTACATTGAAATTTCTGACTTTCAGTAGATGATATGTTCCTTAAAATGTATACATAACTTAAATTTCCTCAAATGAAATTGCTTTCAGAGAAAAAAATAGCTTAATTGAGGCAACACTGTTTTGAGAAGTTTGATGAAGCAGAGTTACTCCCAAATTTGTCTTTAACATTACTCCATATCTTCACAAATTGGTCTTGCTTTAAGCGAGGTAGAACTATACACTAAAAGTGGAACACCTAAGTGTTCAATAGACCTAAAGACACTAGTCAAAGCAGAGTAAGATTACTCCAAGAAGTTTTTGAAAATATAGGGGCCGGGCGCGGTGGCTCACGCTTGTAATCCCAGCACTTTGGGAGGCCGAGGCGGGCGGATCACAAGGTCAGGAGATCGAGACCACGGTGAAACCCCGTCTCTACTAAAAATACAAAAAAAATTAGCCGGGCGTGGTGGCGGGCGCCTGTAGTCCCAGCTACTCGGAGAGGCTGAGGCAGGAGAATGGCGTGAACCCGGGAGGCGGAGCTTGCAGTGAGCCGAGATTGCGCCACTGCACTCCAGCCTGGGGGACAGAGCGAGACTCCGTCTCACAAAAAAAAAAAAAAAAAAAAAAGAAAATATAGGATTCTTTCTTGGGGTCATTAACAAGGTTATGAGAGTAAAATACTTTTTAAAAAGATTTCTGAAGAATAGCATCAGAAATGAGAGGATCAGTCAGCAGTGGGCTCTAGACAGAGCTTGGCCTACAGAGATCTGTGAGCCTTCTGGTTGGGGCAGAGAAAAAGAGACAAAAGTTGACCCCTTGTGTGAGTGTGGCTGATCCCCCTGGTTTGTAAGAGGCCAGAAAACAGCTAAAATAGTAGATGAGTATTCCCAGACTCTGAGGCCAGGCCAGGAATGTACAAGGAGACCAAAAATGTGCACTACTGACAACCTGCCTGCTTTAAAACCATTAGCTCGAAATGACAGACACCATGTCACCTTTTAACACTTGTGGGACTCCCATCACATAGAGAACTCCAACAAATGTGTCTTGGTCCTAATCAGCTGACAGTGGATGACAAAGGAAAACAATAAATTGAAAGGACCCAGAAATCAGGGAGAGAAACTACTCAGAACAAGTAGAGTACATGCCCATGAAAACAAAACAAAACAAAACAAAGCAAACACCCATTGGGTAATTTGTCAACAAAACAGCTAAGTAGACACATTCAAGTAGAGGACAATGTCCATTGAGACCCAAATTAGGAAACTGGAAAATCAAAAGAACAAATACGTGCAACTCAAAGCAGAAATATGAAGTGAAAGAAATTATGAGGGAAAGGGTAAGAGCCCTAGAAGATAGACTTAGGACATTTAAAATGCAAAGAAGAGTTCCAGAAGGATGTCAAGAACAGATGGAAGAGAGGCAACAATCAAGCAAATGTAGAAGAAAATTTCCTTGAGCTGAAGAAGTAGCTAAGCTCAGACTAAAAGGGATCACCAAATTCCAGCCAGAAGTGGTGAGACAAGACATACTTGTAAAATTACTGAGCTTTGAGGATAAAGAGAAAAATCTATCAGGTTTCCATTTATTCAGCAAATATTTATTAAGTATTTACTGTGTCACTGTTCTAAGCATTGAGAAACAGTTCTTCCTGCATGGAGCTTATATACTCAGTCCATTGCCACCCTCATTCCTTATCACACCCTCAGGGAAAAACCTCAATCTTGAATAAATACAACTCCACCAACTTTCTCCTTGTACCTATACCGTTTGAATGTGGTCAGAGAGAAACACAAGACTGTGGTGACAGGTTTCACTTAAATTCATGACCACTAACCTCAAGCAAGTCCCTACTGCTTCCCAATAATTCAACTACATTTCCCAATCAAATTAGTTTACATTTCTCCCGGATGATTATTTCATTTTTCCACTTTTCTCAAACTTCCAGCTCCTTTCTTCACTCTCAGCTGATCACCTACATCCTAATAAATTAGCAAAATTGAAGTAATCAGAAGATAATTTTCACAGGTTCCCACTATGCTTATGTAAGAAATTACCGCGATGCAGTGCTGTCTACCAAGCACACCACCAGGCAAACTCTCCAAGAGATCACAGAACAGAAAAGCTTACAGAAAAATTACAATTTTTTTACATCACATGATCTAGTAAATCAATTTAAAACACACAAAAGAAGCAACAGGGAAAGAAATCTGACATGTCAACACACTTTGGATAGGATGCAAGTGGGTGGACAGAACACAGTACCCAAATTCTGGGTTACACAATGTTCATATGTCCTGTCTCTTGGTTGCATCAACTTACCCCACTGATGGTGCAGTTATGAGGACCAGAGATGAGGTTTGAGTAAAGGGGGAGATTCCAAGGAACAAACAGAAGACATTTCTGGCTTTATTTAAACAGGAAAGATGCAGAAGTAAGTGTGCTTGGCCAATGGCTGTAGCTCACCAATTAACTTGATAAACAACTATAACATTATCTTTGCTTCTTGGGCACGTCACATGTGGGACCAGAAAGAAAGTATACTTGGTGTTACCAATGAATGGCCAATTTGGGGGTGGCATAGTTGTTAATCCAAGTGGGGTATGTTGGCATCTTATGATATGCTCTTTCCATTCCTTTCTACCTGAAAGTAACACTCTTCTTTGATCCATCATATATCCATTTATTTTGTCTTTAACAGGTCTACTTATCTGTAACATCTTACAAACTTATTCCCTATCATTAACACATCTTAAGAATTCTGCCTACATCTCACAGCTACATGCTCACTCATTACTTATACTTACCATACACTGTAGACTTTGTTTATATCCTGTAAGATAATATCTTCCTTATTATCTGATTAACACTTAAAAACTATGAAGAGCATGGGATTTCATGCTATTTGCAAATTAACAGGTTAATTTGCCATAGTTTCTCATGGCAGAGGATCTGAGGTTTCTGGTCAGACATAAGGAAGGTTTATTTCCACAGCAATGGCAGTAGCCAGAGTATCATCATTTTCTTGCACCAGCTGCCTAAACCATGGTTCTCACAGGGCAATGAAACAAGCGATGAGCGAAGCCTGCACACTTAGTGGGCTGTGATACAGGAAAGGAAATCCAAGCTTAGAAAACCAAAACCTTTTCTTTTTCTTTTAATTTTTTTAGAGACAGGGACTTGTTCTGTTACCCGGGCTGGATTGCAGTAGTGCCATCATGACTCACTGTAGCCTTGACCCCTTGGGATCAAGTGATGCTCCCATTTCAGCCTCCCTAGTAGCTGTGGCTACAGGTGTATGCCACCAGACCAGGCTAACTTTTAAATTTTTTGTAGCGATCGGGTCTCACCTTGTTGCCCAGGCTGGCCTTGAACTCCTGGCTTCAAGTGATCCTACTGCCTTGGCCTCCCAAAGTGCTGGGATTACAGGTATGAGCCACTGCATCCAGCCTGTATTTCTTCACATAAATTGGAGATACTGTCTAGTGTCCTTTCCTTTCTTTTTATTTCCTTTAGGCATTCCATGATGGTTTACTTTATCTGATTACTTGACTGGGTCATGGAGTGCCCAGATTAAAACCTATTTCTAGGTGTGTTTATTAGGGTGTTTCTGGATGAGATTAGCATTTGAATAAGCAAAGCCATGGGGCAAGGCTGCCCGAGGCTTGGGGCCCACTTCTCATATATTTTTTTTGAGACGGAGTCTTGCTCTGTCTCCCAGGCTGGAGTGCAGTGGCGTGATCTCGGCTCACTGCAACTTCTGCCTCCTGGGTTCAAGCGATCCTACTGCCTCAGCCTCCCGAGTTGCTGGGACTACAAGTGTGCACCACCACACCTGGCTAATTTTTGTATTTTTAGTAGAGATGGGAATTCACCATGTTAGCCAGGCTGGTCTTGAACTCCTGACCTCAGGCACTCTGCCTACCTCAGCCTCCCAAAGTGCTGGGATTACAGGCATGAGCCACCACACCCAGCTGGGGCCCACTTCTTGTACCAGTGTGCCCAGGGTGAGGTACACAGAGTCAAGGATTATTTTAGAACTTTGAGGTTTAATGTCTGCCCTGCTGGGTTTTAGACTTGCATAGGGTCTATTACCCCTTTCTTTTGGCCAATTTCTCCCTTTGGAGTAGGCATATTTACTCACTGCCTGTACCACCATTGTATCTTAGAAATAAACAACCTGTTTTCAATTTTACAGGCTCAGAGCTGTAAGAAACTTGCCACGAATCTCAGATGAGACTTTGGACTTTGGACTTTTGAGTTGATGTTGGACTGAGTTAAGACTTTTGGGAGCTATTGGGAAGAAATAATTGTATTTTGCAATTGGATATTTAAATAATGTAGCAACTTTATATTCATTTAAAATTTTTTCTCAGATAATTTGTTTTCTTTTAGTAACTTGCCTGGACTTCAACTATAAACTCTATCTGCCTGACTGCAGCCATTAATGTCTCTGATTTTTTTTTTTTTATATTTAGTGTATAGCTTTCTATTTAGTGTATAGCTTCCAAAAGTCACACCTTTACCTGCATAACTTAGTGGGCAGAAGTTTTATTCAAGTATCTTGAGCCTGAAAGACACCTACCCAATGCCAGTCAATCTGTGTGTGGGTTCAGTAGTGTATTCAAATTTATAGTCAATTATCAAGTCTCCCTTGACTTTCATTTTTTGGTGGGCCCTCTTGAGACTTTCCCGATCGTGTGTAATTTTTCTTTCAACCAGGGATATATGGAGAGCTACATTTCCCCTTCTATCCCTTTCTTATTTCCAGTATCTTTCTATTAAATTTCTGACTTGTCTGTTGCTCACCTTAACTGGGACACCGACCTCAGTTAGCAAAACTGGGTTTCTTTAATTTTTCCTAACCTAGTACACAATTTTTAGTCAGAAAAGCCATTGAATTTTTACCACTCACAATTAAGTCCTGCTTTCTGACAACAAATTTTCTGTTCTTCATGAGAAGCCACCAAATGGTAAAATATATATCATTCTTGCTGACCATAGAAATTGGTGGGGAAGTGAGGAGAACGAGAGCTTCCTCAGGCAAGGATACCATAATACCTTCACTGTTCTTACTAAAAGCTCTTGCAGTTTTTCAAGAATAAACATTTCTCAATTTGTTGTTAGCCTTTGCTCAATTTCCAGTGCCCTGAAATGTTTGCCTTTGACTATTTTGTCCAGTTTTATACTTATAATTTGCCACCAAAATCTTCACATCTCTGTAATCAAAAGTCCCTCTAACATTCTCTTCAACAATTTAAATCATTAGGATTTTGCCCCCACGACTCCACCAAAATGTGTCAAAGTCATGAATGGTTACCATATTGTTAAATCCAATTTTCAGTCCTAATCTTTTTTGACCTATTAGCAGCATTCTAACATAATTATCACTCTCTTCTTCTTGAAACACTTTACTTGGTCTCCTGGGCAATAGTCTGTCTTTTGAAAAGGCTCTTACATCAATGACTATTGCTTATAGTCTTCTTGGTTAATTCTTTCTAATTTTTAAGACCTTTAAATATTGAAGAAACTGATCTCTTATCACCCTCCATCACTTCTGGTTCATCTCATCCTGTCTGATGACTTTAAATAGAGCCTAAACATTGAAGATCCCAAAATTTATATTAACTTTTTCAAACCAGGAAAAATGAGGAAACTAAAAAAGAGAAAATAGCATAAAATAAATTTTAAAAATAAAGATGATTACAATGAAATCAAACATATCAGTCACGGAATTAAGTGTGAATGAAGTGACTTTTTGCACTAAAAGAGACTCATGGACTGTAACTTTTTTCAAACAAATCTGACGAGCATGCTTTCTACAGAAAACATTCTTAAAACAAAGTAATAATGAAATAATGAAAATTTTAAAACTGGAAAAGAGGCTATCAGGGCAATGCCACAATAAGTAACAGTAACATTATTAAAACAGTAGAAAGTAGCCTTTAAATTTAAAAGCATTAAGCATAGTAAAGGGCATGATTTATTAAAATAAAGAATGGAATTTACAGAAAAGATGTTAGTCATATAGTTCTTTACATCAGAAAAGACAAATTTATTAAGCAAAAGTTTGCTATAAATTGATTGAAGATATGATTGATTAAAGAAGAAATTGATTAAAAATTTGATTATGGTAAGAGAGATCAACATATCTCTTTCAGAGGTGGACATATTGAATCAGGCAAATATATGTTAACAATAGAATATAATACAGTAGTTCCCTCTTCTCCATGATTTTGACTTCAGTAACCCACAGTCAACCATGGTCTGAAAATATTAAGTGGAAAATTCTAGAAACAAACAATTCATAAGTTTTTTAATTACATGCAATTCTGAGTAGCATGATAGAATCCTGTATTGTCCTACTCCATCCAGCCTGGAATGTGAATTGTCCCTTTGTCCAGCATATCCAAACCGTATACACTACCCTCCTGATAGTCACTTAGTAGACGTCTGGATTATCGGATGGACTTTTGCAATGCTTGTGTTCAAGTAACTATTACTTTACTTAATAGTGGCCCCACAGTGCAAGCATAGTGATGCCAGCAATTTTGATATGCCAAAGAAAAGCCATAAAGTGTTTCTTTAAGTGAAAACATGCAAGTTTATCATATGTACATATGTATAGGAAAAATCATAGTATATTTAAGTTTGGGTACACAGTGTATATAGGTACCTGTGCTTTCTGGGGTTTTGGGAATGTACTCACCACCATGGATAAAGGTAAACTACCAAATTATGTTGGATTTAACTATGTAAAACATTCACAGAACCTTGTCTTCCTCAAATAGAGATACTTTTTTCACTTGCCCATTGAACATTTTTAAAAATCATGTATTCATTCAAAAATCAAAACTTAACACGTTCAAAAGGTTCTACATTCAAGCTACATTTTCTGTCATAATCCAACAAACTAGAAAGAAATTATAAAAAGCTGATCAAAAAACACCCCCAAAAACATCTTCCCTACATGGAAATACAACCTTAAATGACACTTACATCATAGAAGCAATCAAAATTGAAATTAAAACCTATCTCCAATAAACTAAAAAGAAAACACTTCTTTAATTAGAACATATGGGATGCAGAAGCCTCTTTACTTAGAAGAAAATATACAGGCTTAAATGTCATAGATATTAAAAAAGAATTATGAAAATGTATGATTATTTCTCATTTCAAATATTTGGAAAAGAACGACATGATAAGCCTGAAAGGTAGGAATATTTAATAAAGATAAAGCTGAAGTAGTGAATTGGAAAGCAAAAACTATATTATATACAATACACAAAGATAAACCTTTTTAAAAAATCAATAAAATAGTTAATGGTCTCATGAGATAAAAGAGAGTAAAAATACAATATTAGAGTCACAAGTGAAACATCATTACAGATACATAAAAGTTTAACATATTACAATTCTTTTCTAAAGAGAATTTAATACACAATTCCAGCACAACAAATTTGAAAACCTAGAGAAAAAATTGATGATCTTCTAACAAAATACAAGTTTTAATAATAACCCCAAAAGAATTGAAAAACTCGTACAACAAATACTAAAATAGGCAGAGTAAGATGGCAGAATAGAAGACTCCACTGATCATTCCCCCTGCAAAGACACCAGTTTAACAACTGTCTACACCCAAAAAAACACCTTCAAAGGAACCCAAAATCAGGTGAGCATTCACAGTACCTAGTTTTAAGCGCATATGGCTGAAAGAGGCAATGAAGTGGTAGGAAAAATAGTCTTGAATCACCAACGCCACCCCTCTCCCATCCCCCAGCAGTGGCAACATGGTGCAGAGAGCATTTTCGAGCATTCAGAGCAGAAGAACTTAGCAATTGTAAGGCACTGAACTCAGCACTGCCCTGTTATAGCAGAAACAAAAACCAGATCAAACTCAGCTGATACCAGCTCATGGAGGGAGCATTTAAACCAACCTTAGCCAGAAGGGAATCGCCAATCTCAGTGGATGGAATTTGAGATCCCATCACAGGCTAATGTGCTTTGGAGTCTTAAATAAACTTGAAAGGCAGTCTAGGCCACAAGGACAGCAACTCTTAGGCGAATCCTAGTGATGAACTGGGCCCAGAGACAGTGGACTGGGAGGGTCTGTGACCTTCTGAGACATTAGCAAGGGCAGCCAAGAGAGTGCTGGCATCACCCCTCCCCTAACCCCAGGGTGCATAGCTCATGGCTCCGAAAGAGACCACTTTTTTTTTGCTTGAAGTGAGCAGAAGGAAGAGTGGGGAGGATTTTGTCTTGCATCTTGGATACCAGCTCAGCCACAGTAGGATAGGGCACCGGTCAGAGTCATGAGGCCTCCTTCCCAGTTCCTAGCTTACAGGTGACATTTCTGGACACACCCTGGGACAGAAGGTAATGTGCTGCCTTGAAGGGAAAGATCTAGTCCTGTCAGGCTTCATCACCTGTTAACTGAAGAGCCCTTGGGCCCTGAATAACCAGCAGCAATACCCAGGTGCTACATTGAGGGCCTCAAATGAGACTCTGAGACATGCTGACTTCAGATATCAGTTCAGTCACAGCAAGGAGGAGTACCTAGTGGATTCTTGGGGTCCCTGATTCCAGAATATGGTTCTGGAGTGGCATTTCTGGACATACCCTGGGCCAAAGGGGAGCCCAAGTCCCTGAAGGGTGAGTTCCAGGCCAGGTAGCATTCACCACAAGCTGACTTAAGAGCCTTGGGCCTTAAGGGAACATTGGTGATAGTCTGACAGCACTCCCCTTGGGACTGTAGTGGTGGCGGCCATGGAGTGAGGCTCCTCTGCCTTTGGAAAGGGGAGGGAAGAGTGAGAAAGACTGCATTTTGTGGTTAGAGTTCCAGGTCAGCTGCAGTCCAATAGAACACCAGGTAGTCATCTAAAGTTTTTGATTCTTTCCCCTGGCTCCCAGATGGCACCTCTGAACCCACCCAGAGCCTGAGGAATCTCACTGCCCTGAAGAGAAGGACACAAGCCTGGGCTTTGACACCTGCTGATTACAGAGCACCAGAGCCTTGAGCAAACATAAGTGGTAGCCAGGGAGTAGTTACAGAAGGCATTGGGTGAGACCCAGTGGTGTGCTGGCATCAGGTCTGACTCAGCACAGTCCTAGAGGTAGTGGCCACAGGGGTGCTTGTGTCACTCAACCCCCAGCTGCAGGTGAATCAGAAAAGAGAGAGAGACTTCATTTGTTTGGTAGAAAGTAAGGGAAGAGAAAAAGAGTCTCTTAACTGGTAATCCAGAGAATTTCGCTCAGATCTTGTTCAAGACCATTAAAGCAGTACTTCTACGTGTCTGGAAGAACCACATTGTTACTGGGCTTGGAATAACCCCTCAAGGAGATAACAGCTTCAGTCACAATACCCAAGTCCTTCAGAATAGCTGGAAAGCCTTCCCAAGCAGGATGGGAACAAACAAGCCCAGACTGAGAAAACAACAATAAATACCCAAATCTTCAATGCCCAGACACAGATGAACGTCTACAAGTATTAAAATGATCCAGGAAAACATTTCCTCACCAAATTAATTAAGACACAAGGGACCAATCCTGGAGAAACAGAGATATATGGCCTTTCATGCAGAGAATTCAAAATAGCTGTGTTAACAAAACTTAAAGAAATTCGAGATAACACAGAGAAGAAATTCAGAATTCTATCAGATAAATTTAACAGGAGATTGAAATAATTAAAAAGAATCAAGCAGAAATTCTCAAGCTGAAAAATACAATTGGCATATTGAAGAATATATCAGAGTCTTTTAATAGCAGAATGATCAAGCAGAAGATAGAAGTAGTGAGCTTAAAGAGAGGCTATTTGAAAATAAAAAGTCAGAAGAGACAACAGAAAAAAGAATACAGAGCAATAAAGCACACCTACAGGATCTAGAAAGCCAGAAAAGGGCAAGTCTAATAGTTATTGGCCTTAAAGAAGCAGAAGAGAAAGAGATAAGGGTAGAAAATTCATTCCAAGGGATCATAGCAGAAAACTTCTCAAACTCAAAGGAAGATAGCAATATCCAAGTACAAGAAGGTTATAAAACACCAAGCAGATTTAACCCAAAGAAGACTACCTCAAGGCATTTAATAATCAAACTCCCAAAGGTCAAAGATAAAGGATCCTAAAAGCAGCAAGAGAAGAGGAAGAAAAGAACATACAATGGAGCTCCAATACATCTGGCAGCAGAATTTTCAGTGGAAACCTTACAGGCCAGGGGAAGAGTGGCATGACATATTTAAAGTGGGGAAGAAGAAAAACTTTTAACCTAGACTTGCACATCAAGTGAAAATATCCTTCAAACATGGAGAACAAATAAAAAAGACTTTCCCAGACAAACAAAAGCTGAGATATTTCATCAACACCAGAACTGTCCCTTGAGAAATGGTGAAGGGAGTACTTCAATCCAAAAGAAAAAATGTTAATGAGGAATAAGAGATTATCTGAAGGTGCCAAACTCACTGGTAATAGTAAGTATACAGAAAAACACAGATATTATAACATTGCAACTGTGGTATGTAAACTACTCCTATTTTAAGTTGAAAGGCTAATCAATGAACCAACCAAAAATAATAATTACAACAGATTTGCAAGACATAGTACAATAAGATATAAGGAGAAGCCACAAAAAGTTAAAAAGTAGGGGGACAAAGTAAAGGTGTAGAGTATTAGTTTTCTCTCTGCTTGTTTGTTTGTTTATGCAAATAGTGTTAAGTTGTTATCAGCTTTTAAAAATGGGTTATAACATAGTGTTTTTCATGGACACAGAGAAGGGAATGACACACACCAGGGCCTGTTAGGGGTGGGGGTGAGGAGAGGGAACTTAAAGGACGGGTCAGTAGGTGCGGCAAACCACCATGGCACACATATACCTATGTAACAAACCTGCACATTCTGCACATATATCCCTTTTTTGTTTGGGTTTTTTTTTTTAGAAGAAATAACTTTTTTTCTAATTTTTTAAAAAAGATAGTGTTTGTAAGCTTCATGGTACCTCAAACCAAGAAACACACAATGGAAACACAAAAAATAAAAAGCAAGAAACTAAAGTATACCACCAGAGAATATCACCTTCACTAAAAAGAAGACAGCAAGGAAAGAAAGAAGAATGAGTAGACCACACACACACACACAGAGAGAGAGAGAGAGAAAACAAATAACAAAATGGCAAGAGTAAGTCCTTATCAATTATAACATTGACTCCAAATAAACTAAACTCTAATCAAAAGACATAGGGTGGCTGAATAAATGAAAAAATAAGACCCAGTGATCTGTTGCCTACAAGAAACACATGTCACCCATAAAGACACACATAACCTGAAAATAAAGGGATGAAAAAAGATATTCCATGCCAATGGAATTCAAAAAAGGCAAAAGTATTTATACATATATCAGACCAAATAGATTTTAAGGAAAAAATTATAAGATGAGACAAAGGAGGTCACTTTATAATGGTAAAGGGGTCAATTCATCAAGAGGTTATAACAATTAAAATTATATATGCACCCAACATGAGAGCACTCGGATATATAAGACAAATATTGATAGACCTTAAGAGAGAGATAGACCCTAATATAATAATAGCAGGAGACTTCAACACCACACTTTCAGCATTGGACAGAACTTCCAGACAGAAAATCAATAAAGAAACATTTGACTTAATCTCCACTATAGATGAAATGAATCTAGTAGATATTTACAGAACATTTATCCAACTGTTGCAAAATACACTTTCTTTTCCTCAGCACATGGATCATTCTCAAGGATAGACCATATGGTAGGTCACAAAACAAGTCTGAAAACATAAAAAAAAAAATGAAATAATATCAAGGATCTTCTCTGCCCACAATGAAATAAAACTACAAACCAATAATAAGAGGAATTTTTGAAGCTATAGAAATACATGAAAATTAAAAAACATGCTCCTGAATGACCAGTGAGTCAATGAAGAAATTAAGGTGGAAAGTGAAAAATTTTTTAAAACAAATGATAAAGGAAACACAACATGCCAAAACCTGTGGGATACAGCAAAAGCAGTTCTAAAAATGGAAGTTTACAGCTGTAGATGCCTACACCAAAAAATAGAAAAAAATTTTAAATAATCTAATGATGCAACTTATAGACCTAGAAAAGCAAGAGCAAACCAAATTCAAAATTAGTAGAAGAAAAGAAATAATCACAATAATAAATGAATTTGAAATGAAGAAAACAGAAAACCAATGAAACAAAACCTTGGGTGTTTTTTTCCAAAAAGATAAACAAAATTGACCAGCTTTTAGCCAGACTAACCACAAAAAAGAGAAGATCAAAATAAATAAAATCAGAGATGAAAAAGGCAACAATACAACTGATACTGCAGAAATTCAAAGGAGCTACTATGAGCAACTATATGCCAATAAATTGGAAAATCTAGAAGAAATGGAAAAATTCCTATATACACACAATCTACAAAGATTGAATCAGGAAGAAATTTAAAACCTGAACAGACCTATAACAAATCATAAGATCAAAGCTGTAATAAAAAGTCTCCCAGTAAAGAAAAACCCAGGACCGATAGCTTCACCACTGAATACTACCAAACATGTAAAGGAGAACTAAGACCAATCCTACTCAAACTATTTTGAACAATAGAAGACGAAGGAATACTTCAAAACTCATTTCTATGAGTCCAGTATTACTCTGATACCAAAACCAGAAAAAGACACATCAGAAAAAACTACAGGTCAGTATCTCTGATAAATATTGATGCAAAAACCCTCAATAACATAATAGCAAACTGAATTCAATAATGTATTAAAAAGATCATCCATCATGACCAAGAGGGATTTATCCCAGGGATGCAAGGATGGTTCACAAATCAATCAATATGAAACATACATTACATCAACAAAATAAAGAACAATAACCATGTGATCATTTCAATTGATGGTGCAAAAGCATTTGATAAAACTCAACATCCTTTCATGATGAAAACACTCAAAAAACTAGATATAGAAGGAATAAACATCAACATGATAAAAGCCATATATGACAGATCCACAGCTAGTGTCATACTGAATAAAAAAATAAATAAAAGACTTTCCTCTAAGATCTGGAACTTGGCAAGGATGCCCACTTTTACCACTGTTATTCAATATGTTACTGGAAGTCCTACCTAGAGCAAGCATACAAGGGAAAGGAATAAAGGGCATCCAAACTGGAAAGGAAGAAATCAAATTATCCTTGTTTGCAGATGATATGATCTTATATTTGGAAAACATAAAGACTCCAGCAAAAAACTATTAGAACTGATAAACAAATGCCATAAAGTTGAAGGATACAAAATCAACATACAGAAATCAGTAGCATTTCTATATGCCAACAGGGAACAATCTGAAAAAGACATAAAAAAATTCCATTTACAATTGCCACACATAAAATATCTAGGAATTAATCAAAGAAGTGAAAGATTTCTGCAATGAAAACTATAAAACATTGATGAAAGAAATTAAAGAAGACACAAAAAATGAAAAGATATTCTATGTTCATGGATTGAAAGAATCTATATTGTTAAAATGTCCATACTCCCCAAAGCAATCTACAGATTCAATGCAATTTCTACCAAAATAACAATGTCTTTCTTCACAGAAATAGAAAAAACTATCCTATAATTTATTGAAACCACAAAATATCCAGAATAGTCAAAGGTATACTGACCAAAAAGAACAAAACTGGAGGATTCACATTACCTGATTTCGAGTTTTACTATAGAGCCGTAGTCACCAAAACAGCATGGTCCTGGCACAAAAACAGACACATGAACCAACGGAACACAAGAGAGAATCCGGAAATAAATCTACACACCTACAGTGAGCTCATTGTCAACAGAGATGCCAAGAACATACACTAGGGAAAAGATGGTGTTTTCAAAAAATTGTGCTGGGAAACTGGATATCCATATCCAGAAGAATGAAACTAGACCCCTTATCTCTAAACATCTACAAAAATGGAATTGAAATGGATTGAAGACTTAAATCTAAGACTTCAAACTATAAAATTACTACAAGAAAACATTCGGGAAACTCTATAGGATATTGATCTGGGCAAAAATTTCTTGAGTAATACCCTACAAGCACAGGCAACCAAATCAAAAAGGGACAAATGTGATCATATCAAGTTAAACAGCTTCCACACAGCAAAGAATACAATCAATAAAGTGAAGAAACAAGCCACAGAATGGCAGAAAGTATTTTCAAGCTATTCACCTGACAAGGGATTCATAATCAGAATATATAAGAAGCTCAAACAACTCTATAGGAAAAAATCTAACAATCTGATTTTAAAATGGGCAAAAGATTTGAAAAGACATTTCTCAAAACAAAAACAAATGGCAAACAGGCATATCAAAAGATGCTAGCATCATTGATCATCAGAGAAATGCCAGTCAAAACTACAGTGAGATATCATCTCACCACAGTTAAAATGGCTTACATCAAAAAGACAGGCAATAACAAATGCTGGCAAAGTTGTGAAGAAAAGGGAATCCTCATACACTGTTGGTGGAAATGTAAGCTAGTACAACCACTATAGAGAGCAGTTTGGAGGTTCCTCAGAAAACTGAAAATTGAGCTACCATATAATCCACTAATCCCACTGCTGGGTATATACCCAAAGAAGGGAAATCTGTGTGGAAGAGATTCTGCACTTCCATGTTTATTGCAGCACTGTTCACAATAACCAGGATTTGGAAGCAACCTAAGTGTCCATCAGCAAATGAATGGATAAAGAAAATGCATTTCTTATACACAATGAAGTACTCTTCCGTCATAAAGAAGAATGAAATCCTGCCATTTGCAACAACATGGATGGGACTGGAAGTCATTATGTTAAGTCAAATAAGCCAGCCACAGAAAAACAAACATTCTCACTTATTCAAGAAACCTAAAAATCAAAACAATTGAACTCATGGGCATAGAGAGTAGAAGGATGGTTACCAGTGCCTGGAAAGGGTAGTGCATAGGGAGTGGTGGGAAGGTGGGGATGGTTAATGGGTGCAAAAACAAAATAGTTAGAAAAAATAAATAAGACCTAGTATTGGATAGCACAACAGGGTTACTATAGTCAATAATAATTTAATCATACATTTTAAAACAACTAAATATTATAATTTTATGTTTTGTAACACGGGGATAAATGCTTGTGGTGGTGGATACTCCATTTTCCACGATGGGATTGTTGCAGATTGCATGCCTGTGTCAAAACATCTTATGTATCCCATAAATATACACACTTCTATGTACCCAAAATAATAAAATTAAAACATTTTTTAAATGCTAAAAAGTTGTTCAATAAAGTTCAACAACCATCTCTAGTAAAGTATCTAAATAAGATGGCAAGGAATAAAACTACTTAAATATAATAAATACTATAAAAACCCCAAACAAATATCTCAAACAATCATACCGTAAAACCAATATAATTAAAATCAATAAGGCATCAAGTTTTCCTTGTTTATTTTGACTATTATCTTGGATACTCTAGCAACTGCAATAAGGTGAGACAACTAATAATTGGCATAAACATTAAAAAGAAGAAAAAAATGAGTATAGGATCATTTACTGGGAAAACTAAATGTACTCTACAGAAAGAAGTAGACTGTAATAAGTTGCCAGAATAATACATAAATATGCAAATATTAAGTGTTGTTCTTTATCCTTATAATAAGAACCTAGAAAAAACAGTGGAAAAAATTTTTTTCATTCACAATAATGAAAAATAAAAATTGAAATAAAAAGTGAAAGAACTTATATGAAGAAAATGATAAGCATCTACAGAAGAATTTGAAACAAGTCCTGAGTAAATATTGTAGAACTATCAGTAAAACAAAAAATAATCTCTGTTATCAATGCAATTCCAACTAGAATCCCAACAATGTTGCTCCTTCATAATTGGGTAAAATGATCTTAAAATTAATTGAAGATTAAATGACAAATATAGCCAAAAACTTATGAAAAATACATGGGTTGAAACTTGCTTCATCAGTGGAGAATACTATAAATTAACTTTAATCAAATCAATATGCAAGTAGATCATTAGAACACAATGGAGAAAACTGAAATAGATTCCAGTTTATATGGCCATTTAACATGGCAAGGTTGATATTTTAATCCTTTAAGAAGGGATGGATTATCTATAAATTTTACTGGCATAACTAGCTATCCATATAAAAGAAAATAAATGTAATCCCCTCACATAAAGCAAACAAAAACATTAACAAGCTTCAAATGGATTAAAGGCTTAAATGTGAACAAATAAAATTTATGTAAGAATATATAGGAGTCTACATATAAAATTGTGCACCAGAGAACATAATCAGCTTAACCTAAACTGGAAACTCAGGAGTTTTAAAAGAAAATAAAGTAGATATATCAGACCACATAAAAATTTAATATTATGAAAAAACAGTGGTAACAGATATATATAGTTTACATATAGTGGAAAAGACATTCTCATACGTATCTAGTGAAAATATGAATTAATAAAGATTTTCTGGAAATTATTTTTGATATATATATTCAATCTAGAAATCTCAATTTTAGAAAATAAAAACACCATTCCCAGGAAAGATGACCAAATACAAACAGCTTTGGTCTGCAGCTCCCAGTGAGACCAATGCAGAAGGCAGATGATTTCTGCATTTTCAACTGAGGTACCTGGTTCATCTCATTGGGACTGGTTGGACAGTGGGTGCAGCCCACCAAGGGCGAGCAGAAGCAGAGTGGGGCTTTGCCTCACCCAGAAAGTGCAAGGGCTTGGGGAACACCTTCCCCTTGCCAAGGAAAGCCATGAGGGACCGTGCCGTGAGGAACAGTGTACTCTTGCCCAGATACTATGCTTTTCCCATGGTCTTCACAACCTGCAAACCAGGAGATTCCCTCAGATGCCTACACCACCAGGGCCCTGGGTTTCAAGCACAAAACTGGGTGGCCATTTGGGCAGACACTGAGCTAGCTGCAGGAGTGTTTTTTTGTACCCCATTGGCACCTGGAATGCCAGTAAGACAGAACCGTTCACTGCCCTGGAAAGGGGGCTGAAGCCAGGGAGCCAAGTTGTCTTGCTCAGCAGATCCAACCCCCATGGAGCCCAACAAACTAAGATCCACTGGCTTGAAATTCTTGCTGCCAGCACAGCAGTCTGAAGTTGACCTGAGTTGCTCAAGCTTGGTTGGGGGAGGGGTGTCTAACATTACTGAGGCTTGAATAGGCAGCTTTCCCTCACAGTGTGAACAAAGCTACCAGGAAGTTCAAACTGGGAGCGGGACCCACTGCAGCATGGCAAAGCCACTGTAGAGAGACTGCCACTCTATATTCCTCCTCTCTGGGCAGGGCATCTCTGAAAGAAAGGCAGCAGTCCCAGTCAGGGGCTTATAGATAAAACTCCCATTTCCCTGGGACAGAGTACCTGGGGGAAGAGGCAGCTGTGGCTGCAGCTTCAGCAGACTTAAATGTTCCTGCCTGCCAGCTCTGAAGACAGCAGCAGATCTCCCAGCATGGTGCTTGAGCTCTGCTAAGGGACAGACTGCATCCTCAAGTGAGTCCCTGACCCTCGTGCCTCCTGACTGGGAGACAACTCCCAGCAGGGGTCAACAGACACCTCATACAGGAGAGCTCTGGCTGGCATCTGGCAGGTGTCTCTCTGGGATGAAGCTTCCAGAGGAAGGAACAGGCAGCAATCTTTGCTGTTCTGCAGCCTCTGCTGGTGATATCCCGGCAAACAGGATCTGGAGTGGACCTCCAGCAAACTCCAACAGACCTGCAGCAAGGGGCATGACTGTTCGAAGGAAAACTAACAAACAGAAAGCAATAGTATCAACATGAACAAAAAGGACACCCACACAAAAACCCCATCTGAAGGTCACCAACATCAAAGACCAAAGGTAGAAAAATCCACAAAGGTGAGGAAAAACCAGAGCAAAAAGGCTAAAAAATTCCAAAAACCAGAATGCCTCTTCTCCAAAGGATCACAACTCCTTGTCAGCAAAAAAAAACAAAACTTGATGGAGAATGAGTTTGATGAATTGACAGAAGCAGGCTTCAGAAGGTGGGTAATAACAAGCTCCTCTGAGCTAAAGGGGCATGTCTAACCCAATGCAAGGAAGCGAAGAAGCTTGATATAAGGTTACAGGAACTGCAAACAAGAATACCAGTTTAGAGAAGAACATAATTAATGTGATGGAGCTGAAAAACACAGCATGAGAACTTTGTGGAGCAACACACAAGTATCAATAGCCAAATCGATCAAGCAGAAGAAAGGATATCAGAGATTGAAGATCAACTTAATGAAATAAAGCAAGAAGACAAGATTAGAGAAAAAAGAATGAAAAGGAACCAACAAAGCCTCCAAGAAATATGGGAGTATGTGACAAGACCAAGCCTACATTTGATTGGCGTACCTGTAGGTGATGGGAAAAATTGAACGAAGTTGAAAAACACACTGCAGGATATTATCCAGGAGAACTTCCCCAACTTAGCAAGACAGGCCAACATTCAAACTCAGGAAAGAGAGAGAACATCACTGAGATACGCCTCGAGAAGAGCAACCCCAAGACACGTAGTCGTCAGATTCACCAAGGTTGAAATAAACGAAAAAATGTTAAGGGCAGCCAGAGAGAAACCTCAGGTTACCCAAAAAGGGAAGCCCATCAGACTAAGAGTGGATCTCTCTGCAGAAATGCTACAAGCCAGTAGAGAGTGGGGGCCAATATTCAACATTCTTAAAGAATTGTCAACCTAGAATTTCATCTCCAGCCAAACTAAGCTTCATAAGTGAAGGAGAAATAAAATCCTTTACAGACAATCAAATGTGGAGGGATTTTGTTACCACATGCCTGCCTTACAAGAGCTCCTGAAGGAAGCACTAAATATGGAAAGGACAAAACCATACCAGCCACTGCAATTACATATTAAAATGTAAAGGCCATTGACACTATGAAGAAACTGCATCAACTAATGTGCAAAATAACCAGCTAGCATCATAATGACAGGATCAAATTCACACATAACAATATTAACCTTAAATGCAAATGGGCTAAATGCCTCAATTAAAAGACATAGACTGGTAAATTGGAAAAAGAATCAAGACCCATTGGTGTGCTGTATTCAGGAGACCCATCTCACATGCAAAGACACACATAGGCTAAAAAAAGGGATGGAGGAATATTTACCAAGCAAATGGAAAGCAAAAAAAGCAGGGGTTGCAATCCTAGTCTCTGATAAAACAGACTTTAAACCAACAAAGATCAAAAAGACAAAGAAAGGCATTACATAATGTTAAACGGATCAATGCAACAAGAAGAGCTAACTATCCTAAATATACACGCATCCAATACAAGAGCACCCAGATTCATAAAGCAAGTTCTTAGAGACCTACAAAGAGACTTAGACTGCCGCACAATAGTAGTGGAAGACTTTAACATGCCACTGTCAATATTAGATCAACGAGACAGAAAATTAACAAGGATATTCGGGACTCGAACTCAGCTCTGGACCAAGCAGACCTAATAGATATCTACAGAACTCTTCACTCCAAATCAACAGAATATACATTCTTCTCAGCACCACATCACACTTATTCTGAAATTGACCATATAATTGGAAGTAAAACACTCCTCAGCAAATGCAAAAGAATGGAAATCATAACAAACAGTCTCTCAGACCAAAGTGCCATCAAATTAGAACTCAGGATTAAGAAACTCACTCAAAACTGCAAAACTACGTGGAAACTGAACAACGTACTCCTGAATGACTACTGGGTAAATAACGAAATTAAGGCAGAAATAAATAAGCTATTTGAAACCAATGAGAAAAAAGACACAACGTACCAGAATCTCTGGGAAACAGCTAAAGCAGTGTTTAGAGGGAAATGTATAGCACTAAATGCCCACATGAGAAAGGAAATATCTCAAATCATCACCCTAATATCAAAATTAAAAGAACTAGAAAAGCAAGAGCAAACAAATTCAAAAGCTAGAAGAAGACAAGAAATAACTAAGATCAGAGCAGAACTGAAGGAGATAGAGACATGAAAAACCCTTCAAAAAAAATCAGTGAATCCAGGAGCTAGTTTTTTGAAAAGACTAACAAAATATAAAGACCGCTAGCCAGATGAATAAAGAAGAAAAGAGAGAAGAATCAAACAGACACAATAAAAAATGATAAAGGGGATATCACCACTTATCCCACAGAAATACAAACCACCATCAGAGAATACTATAAACACTTCTATGCAAAGAAACTAGAAAATCTCAAAGAAACGGATAAATTCCTAGACACATTTACCCTCCCAAGACTAAACCAGGAAGAAGTCAAAACTGAATAGACCAATAACAAGTTCTGAAATTGAGGCAGTAATTAATAGCCTACCAACCAAAAAAAGCCCAGGACCAGATGGATTCACAGCCGAATTCTACCAGAGGTACAAAGAGGAGCTGGTAGCATTCCTTCTGAAACTTTTCCAAACAATAGAAAAAGAGGGACTCCTCCCTAACTAATTTTATGAGGCCAGCATCATCCTGATACCAAAATCTGGCAGAGACACAACAAAAACAGAAAATTTCAGGCCAATATCCCTGATGAACATCGATGTGAAAGTCCTCAATAAAATACTGGCAAACTGAATCCAGCAGCACATCAAAAAGCTTATCCACCACGATCAAGTTGGCTTCATTCCTGGGATGCAAGGCTGGTTCAACATACACAAATCAATAAATGTAATCCATCACATAAAGAGAACCAATGAGAAAAACCACATAATTATCTCAATAGATGCAGAAAAGGCCTTCAATAAAATTCAACACCCCTTCATGCTAAAAACACTAAATAAACTAGGTATTGATGGAATGTATCCCAAAATAATGAGAACTATTTATGACAAACCCACAGCCAATATCATACTGAATGGGCAAAAGCTGGAAGCATTCCCTTTGAAAACTGGCACAAGACAAGGATGTCCTCTCTCACCACTCCTATTCAACATATGGCCAGGGCAATCAGGCAAGAGAAAGAAATAAAGGGTATTCAAATAGCAAGAGAGGAAATCAAATTGTCTTTGTAGATGACATGATTGTACATTTAGAAAACCCCATCATCTCAGCCCAAAAACTCTTGAAGCTGATAAGCAACTTCAGCAAAGCCTCAGGATACAAAATCAATGTGCAAAAATCACAAGCCTTCCTATACAACAAAAAGAGACAAACAGCCAAATCATGAGTGAACTCCCATTCACAATTGCTACAAAGAGAATAAAATACCTAGGAATACAGCTAACAAGGGATGTGAAGGACCTCGTCAAGGAGAACTACAAACCACTGCTTAAGGAAATAAGAGAGGACACAAACAAATGGAAAAACACTCCATGCTCATGGATAGGAAGAATCAATATCGTGAAAATGACCATACTGCCCAAAGTAATTTATAGATTCAATGCTATTCCCCTCAAGCTACCATTGACTTTCTTCCCAGAATTAGAAAAAAATATTTTAAATTTCATATGGAACCAAAAATAGCCAAGACAATCCCAAGCAAAAAGAACAAAGGTGGAGGCATCATGTTACCTGACTTCAAACTATACCTCAAGGCTACAGTAACCAAAACAGCATGGTACTGGTACCGAAACAGATATATAGATCAACAGAACAGAACAGAGGCCTCGGAAATAACACCACACATCTACAACCATCTGATCTTTGACAAACCTGACAAAAACAAGCAATGGGGAAAGGATTCCCTTTTTTATAAATGGTATTGGGAAAACTGACTAGCCATATACTGAAAACTGAAACTGGACTCCTTCCTTTCATGTTATACAAAAATTAACTCAAGATTGATTAAAGACTTAAATGTAAGACCTAAAACATAAAAACCCTAGAAGAAAACCTAGACAATATCATTCAGGACATAGGTATGGCCAAAGACTTCATAACTAGAACACCAAAAGCAATGGCAACAAAAGCCAAAATTGACAAATGGGATCTAATTAAACTGAAGAGCTTCTGCACAGCAGAAGAAACTATCATCAGAATGAACAGGTGACATTCAGAATGGGAGAAAATTTTTGCAATCTATCCATCTGACAAAGGGCTAATATCCAGAATCTACAAAAAACTTAAGCAAATTTACAAGAAAAAAACAACCCCATCAAATGTGGACAAAGGATATGAACAGACACTTTTTAAAAGAAGACATTTATGTGGCCAACAAACATATGAAAAAAAGCTCATCATCACGGGTCATTACAGAAATGCAAATCAAAACCACAGTGAGATACCATCTCACGCCAGTTAGAATAGCAATAATTAAAAAGTCAGGAAACAACAGGTGCTGGAGAGGATGTGGAGAAACAGGAACATTTTTACAGTGTTGGTGGGAGTTTAAATTAGTTCAACCATTATGGAAGACAGTGTGGAGATTCCTCAAGGATCTAGAACCAGAGATACCATTTGACCCAGAAATCCCATTACTGGGTATATACACAAAGGATTATAAGTCCTTCTACTATAAAGACACATGCACACATATGTTTATTGCAGCACTATTCACAATAGCAAAGACTTGGAACCAACCCAAATGCCCATCAGTGATAGACTGGATAAAGAAAATGTGACACATATACACCATGGAATACTATGCAGCCTTAAAAAAGAATGAGTTCATGTCCTTTGCAGGGACATGGATGAAGCTGGAAACCATCATTCTCAGCAAACTAACACAGGAACAGAAAACCAAACACTGCATGTTCTCATTCATAAGTGGGAGTTGAACAATGAGAACATATGGGCACATGGAGGGGAATATCCCATACTGTGGCCTGTCGGGAGGTGGGGGCAAGGGGAAGGATAGCATTAGGAGAAATACCCAATGTAGATGACGGGTTGATGGGTGCAGCAAACCACCATGTCACATGTATTCCTATGTAACCTGCATGTTCTGCACACGTATTCCAGAACTTAAGGTATAATAAAAAATAAAGCAAAAAATAAAAAAAAATAGATATGGACACCTTATCTACTATGTTCACTTATTACTATTTTTTTTTTGCCATTTGGCAGCAATCATTTTATTTTATTTTATTTTATTTTTTAATTATTATACTTTAGGTTTTAGGGTACATGGGCACAATGTACAGGTTACATATGTATCCATGTGCCATGTTGGTGTGCTGCACCCATTAACTCGTCATTTAGCATTAGGTATATCTCCTAATGCTGTCTCTCCCCCCTCCCCCCACCCCACAACAGTCCCCAGGGTGTGATGTTCCCCTTCCTGTGTCTATGTGTTCTCATTGTTCAATTCCCACCTATGAGTGAGAACATGCGGTGTTTGGTTTTTTGTCCTTGCGATAGTTTACTGAGAATGATGGTTTCCAGTTTCATCCATGTCCCTACAAAGGACATGAACTCATCATTTTTTATGGCTGCATAGTATTCCATGGTGTATATTACTATTATATATACTTATTTTACATTTTACATATATACATATACATTTACATTT